>NW_024884142.1:54635321-54881455 GCF_019232065.1 Centrocercus urophasianus | reverse complement strand
ACACACACACACACACACACACACACACACACACACACACACACACAGAGCAAAATACAGAAATATTCTCTTTCAAGAGCTTTCTCCTCTAGTGAGGATGAAATAGAACCTCTAAGCTGCTGAGAACATTTAATTCCCTACTGAATTCTGAGAGTGGGTTGTTTTTTTTTTTTTTCTTTTTCTTTTCTCTCCTCCACAAAGAATTTTCAGACCCTGAAAATACAGAAGGAGCTGAGCTCTTGCAGAATGGCTATAGTCCAGAAGCAGGTAACCTTTATGTATCTCAATGAGCTCACCACATTATATGAGGGCTACTCTAAAAGTAACACCTCCCATTTTATTCTGCTGGTCTACATAACACAGTGGAAAACACAGCAGAGTAACAAGGTCCTAACCTACAGGAAACTTGCTCAAATGCAACAGCCATGGGCACAGAAACAAAGGACAACATCTACTTACCTCCAGAAATCCTCAGATATGTAGGGATCTCTAGCAAGATAATGCATGCCTCCAGTGCCAACCTTTAAATGAGATCTGGGAAGGGGTGGATCCTGACTCCACCCCTTCCAGTCTCTCAGGTGTCTTGCATGCACCTGAGATCTCCTAGGTTGGCCCTGCCATCCCCACCAGGTGCTCAATCACTGCTACAAGCCATGACTTAGCACTTCCACTACAGCCCACAACATCAGAGGTGACTGCTGGTGGTATAGGAATTGAGGCTGAATCTTCCTGCTAATACTCTATTACATTTTGTTGCCATTCAACAGATGGCAGTGAGGGTTAGTCTGACAAAAGGTATCAGACATGGAAGCGCATATGAAACAAAGGTGTTCCACTGAGTTTCTCCATGTGGAAAAAAATGGCATCTATTGGCATTCATTGACAACATGCTGAATGCATGCACCAAACAGTGGGTGTGAGCATAAGGAGGCACTGACTGATGGCATTTCAAGCAGAGGCACCAGCTATGTGATAGAAGCCACGTTCCAGACATCATGAAGATTTTTATGATCATGATGTGTAGGCTCATGTTCATTGCTGATAAAAATGCATAGCTAATGGTGATAACTATACTGAAAAAGTGTTTTGTAGCTGAGAATTTTCTCTATCAAATAGTGTTCCTGTGCTCTTTGCAATTGTTGCAGCTTCCTTTTTCTTTTTTTTTTTTTTTTAAAAAAAAAAAAAAAAAAAAAAGCCAAAAGGACATTCCAAGGAATAATAGGTTTATCAACCTTGGGAATATCATTGAACTAGTCCTCTTGGAAGACTTCTCTGAGCATATGAGAGAAGAAAGTGACTAGATCTAGTCAGGATGGATTTACTATGGCCAAATCATTCCTGAACACCTGTGACTGTCTTCCATTATGAAGTTACGGATTTGTGGGTAAGAGGACAGTAAGGGATGTGATTTATCTTGACATCAGCTTTTGACATTTCTCCTACAATACTCTAGTATTCAAGATTCAGACAGGATAAATGAACAAGTAGGTGGGCAAAAAAATGATTGGATTATTGAATAGTAACGGTTGAGACAAGTGGAATACTACAGGTTTGTTTTGGGGTCTATTCAGTTTAACTACTTTGTTACTGAGTTGAGCCTGAAATTGCAACAGTAGACCGTGTACACAAGATGATACGCTTGAAGGCAGATCTGGCTTCCATGTGGGTCTAGACAGGATTTGGGAAAGCACCAGAAAGAAAGTTATGATATTCAACAAGGACAGGAACAAGGTCCTGCCCCTGTGAAGGAAGAGGCCCCTGCTGAAATACTGGCTGTGTCTTGACTGTAGGGAGCAGCTTTACTGGGGATCTGGCTCTGGGGATGCACGCAGATGGAGAGCTGAGCAGGAGCCAGTAGCGTGACTTGTCAGCAAAGAAGGGCAACAGCTTCCTAAGCTGTGTGACCTGGGTTACAACCAGAGATGAAACAAACTGATCAATCCCCTTAAGTTAGTTCTCATTAGACTTCATCTAGCGTATCATGCCTAGTTTTGTACTCCCCAGGAAAGGGAAGACATCAATAAACCAGACTATATTTAATGGAATGTCATCAAGATGGTTAGTGGATGAACATCTCACTCTGGGGTACCAGGGCTGGCTCATTCTGGGGCCAGAGATGGCTTCAGAAAGATCCAATTGTAGTTGCCCATCACCTATAGGAAGATCAGCTAGAAGATGGAACCAAGTTCTTCAAAATCTTGTGGGAGGATAGGGAGAAGCTGAAACAAAAGAGGTTCAGGTTGCATGGGAAAAATCCTTTCCTGCATGAAGACGGTCACACGCTGGACCAGGTTACCCAGAAATGTTTTGGAGGCTCCAACCTTAGAGGTTTTCAATACTTGATAAAGTCCAGAGTAACTTGATTTGGTACAATAGCTGATCCTATGAGCAAGACAAAATTGGACTATGGACGTCCTTAGATCCATTCTAGCTTGAATTTTTCTGTGCTCCTATTGCCCTCTTAAATCAAGAGAATGACAACAGAGTGTATGTGCTGCTGTGGAGAATATGCTTTATATCTAAAATTCTGAGAAATTTGGGACAAAATACATCAATAGTCTTAGCTAAATATTAGAACCCTAAGTAATGTTATTCTTTCAGGATATGTTTTAAATTTGTCCTCGGAATAATTTTCATGGGGGGAGGAAGAAGAGGAAAGAGCACGCTAATGACCTTTATGTTTTCAAAGAGGTGAGTAAGAAGTTATTAAACTGCAGTCAGGTAAGCTCTTTGCACAGCCAGACAGGGAAATATTTGCAGAGTCTACGAGGTCGGTTTTGGGCAGGGAATAGTTTGGATTCATAAAAGTGAAAAAGCAGTTAGCTAAATATTTACCTTGTATGCAGCTTGGAGTGGTCAAGAAAAAACAAAAGGTCTGTATATGACATTTGCAGATATCTCCAGGTAATACTAAATATAGGTAAGTTTTCATTTGAGGAAAGAGGCCTTCACACTGACACACTGTAACTTTCTGAATTCCACAACATACCTAATAAAAGTGCATTATTTAACAGAGCATAGATACGACGCTGAGCTGTGTGAAGACAGTAATTCATAAAATTATACAGCATATTTCAAAATAGCGACATGACAGTTAACAAGATCTTAAGAATTGACCAGGACGTGTATTCACTTGAACTGATAGATGCCATTAAATGAACCAATACGCAATTTTGCTGCCATTTAATATCAGAATATCTGATTCCTGGATGTTGGAGTGCCTTTCCTGTTTAGTTTTGTTTTCTGTTTGAACTATATAATAATCACAGGAATGTTCTGATAATCTGAATTTCTAAAGGATGTGAATTTGCATTGAATTAGTAATAATGACAGTGATAAGGCATACATTACTGAATAACTTCCCAATCGTTCATGTGTTTTACCTACAAAATATAACTTTCTAATAAGAATTTTTTTAAAAATTCCCCTTATCAGCAGAATGTTGAGTCGCAGGATTTGAAGAGTTCATTTCTAATGGCAAACAGGTAAGATTTTTTTAGCTGTTTTATTCTACTAAAATTGAACTAAAAAAATCCATTCCCACCCTTCAGGCTATTAACTACATATGAAAATTGGACCAAACACTGGTTATCTATCAAAATGCATGGATATTGATCTACTAATTCAACTTCAAGAGTTATCATTACTACCTAAGGTAGTACTCTGTACTCTGACCATCCAAAACTTTAAATGAATTAAATTCTCCCCACAGTCCCAGACAGGTTGAATATAGATGACTTGACAGCATCCCAGGGCATTCTCACCAAGAAGGATTCAGAAGATCAGCATTGTTAATTAAATGTATTGTTCCCTTGTACTGTTCAGGCCTGGGATTGCTGAGATTGCCAGGAAAGCTGTCACAGGACTAGCAAACAAACATGGAATGCCTAGGAGACCCATGCCTGTTGGATCAGCTGATGGAAGCCAAGTCTTACACCTCAGAGACCCTGACATGGCACAGGGACCTTGCATTTTGGGAGCATGGATATCTAACTCTTCCAGACTCCTGCCTTCAGATGCCAAATTTTATTCCTGTTGTAACCCCAAACTGGATTCTGGCTCGTATTCTTAGATGATTGAAGTGACACAGGAGACTGGAATCAGTTGTCTGCTGAAAGGATTTACTTCTATTTTAGCATCAAATTTTAAATGCTGTCAGTTGTCTCAAATTACTTCTGCTTGTCCGTAAGGATTCAATTTAAAAGACATCAAGATATCTAAGTTTATTGAAATCCACCCAATATGGGATTCAAGACTTAGCTCTAGCAAGAATTCAGAGCTTTAAGAGGAAGGGCAGAACCAGAATATTTGAGGGACTTCTAAAGTTCTGAGGAGTGAGGTTGGAGAAGGGAAGGGGATGAAAAGAAGGAATTATGATTTCAGAGATTTTTTTGTAAGCATTGAGTGTGCATCCAGAATTATCAATATTTAATTGAAAAATAAAAACAAAAATAAAAGCAAAACAAAACAAACAAACAAACAACAAGAACAACAACAAAACAAGCATCCAGGATGACTTAAACATGCCTTGAAATTCCTGTTGTTGGTAATCTTCGTTTTCCTCTTTGGCTTTCAAAATGACTGTTAATTACTAGTTAGAGCTAGTCATTAAACATGAAGTTACCAGTAGTAACAGTTAGTTGCTCAGCAAAACATTCTATGCTCATGGTTTTAGAGGAGACAATTTTTTTGCCTGATTACTTTTTCACATATATTAAATTCACTGGTAAAAATATACCGGTATCATTAACAATAAAGTAAAAGAACAATTAAAATGACTCTTTTCAACAGAATAATATTTTGCAATTCCAGATAGATCAGTATTATTCCTCTTCCTGATATTCCTTTGTGGATGTTATGTATCTACAATAGTTTATTAACTGTCAGTAAACCTAATTATGCAATGCTTACAATGTCTAATTTACCTTTACTTTCAGCTAATTGGTCAATTATCTTAATTTGGGGAATAATCAGTTTACAGTACTGAGCACACAGATGGGATTTGGCAATGAGAGTACAGAAGTACTGTGCAAATGGTGGGATACATATTTATTCATAACACTTTTTGTGAAGAAACATTGCAGTGATGCCTACCAGGTTCCAGTCCTTGGTTGTTAAACATCAAGGAAGCTTTCAATCTATTAAAAAACAGTGTCCTCTATTAGTAATTAAAGAAAAAAAAAAATCACCTCTATAGACTATAGAAAAACTTCTATACATCAAGTTTAATCATACAAGTATGCCAAACATATGTCAGTTTTTCATCCCTGGAACAGTCTGAAGCAGTCTAGAGTTTGCCTATTATTTTTGCTTTATGAACCAAACATGCAGAATACCTGTGAACAGCTGAATCTTCTTCAGTGGGCCCGGTGTCATTAGCAGAATTGGTTATTCAACTTATTTATTACACAGCAAACATACCTATAGTTACCATAAAGGAATTATATTAGATAAATTCCTGGTATTACCATAAGCAAGAGCTCAATTTTTCACAATTTGCATATTTTATCTCTGTATAAATCTAGACCAATTGAACACATTACATATTTCTCCTCTCTGAGATAGTTTCTCTCCCCCACACTCTTTGCAGAACCAGGAACTGTAATTGAAATCTTTTAGCTTCAAACATATACTATTGCATGTTTCTGAAAGCCTCTCACCGTCTACGAAACCTGTCACCGAATATTTTTATGGTAGTTCATGCTTATATTTGCATGCCACTTTAGGGAACGGCTATTTATTGTATATATCATCACTATTATGATATTTGATAATTTAAGAAATCAGTCATCTCACCACTGACTTTACAAACAGTTTTTACACAGACATTTGCTTTTTATGATCTACTGCTGGCTAACAACTTTGTAGAACTGTACATTGGTAAAATAAAGTCTGTATTAGAAGAAATATTTGATGAGATGCTAATTTCAGTGGCCTAAGTATTCCAACCAGGCTTCAGATGCCATTTTAAGCGTATGACTGATTTGAGGAAACAGACAGAAACAACATCTTTTCTTCTCTGAAGAGAATTTATTCAATTCAAGCCAGAAGCACAACCAAACACTGGAAGCAGCCTGTCTTCCCTTAACAGCATATACAAGATGCCACCACTGTTGTCTGGATAGATAAACTGCTCTGTTTTAGCAACTTCAGAATTCATAGAGCCACACTGGTAAAAGAAATGTAGTCTTTCCTGTGTTATATTTGAAATGCATAGTATTTCAGAAACAAGGTTTTGACAAACAAAGAGCAGAAATTCATACCTAGTGCTCTATTTCAGTCCTACCAGTAATTGGAAACAATTATACCATGAGCTGTACATCTTCAATTGCATTATCTGCTGCAGTAAAATTTGATTAACCAATTACACTCAGATTACCAGTCTTTACTGCAAGATTTCTGCTGTTTACTTAAAAGCTTTTTAAAAATTATTATTATCATTTTTAATTTAAGAATAGGTTTCGTTTTCTAGTAACAAAGAATAACAAAAAGTTCAGTTGGAATTGGATTGAATCATGTTACTGTCTGTGGCTTAATGCCTTATTTATATCATATTTATATTCTTATAGAAAAAGTGTGTGATCACTATCGCCTTTCACGAATGCAGGAACAGGATGTAATTTTCAAATAGGACCTACAAAATCTGCTCTGAAAGTAATGCCTCCAATTTTATTATGCTGCCCAGCGATATCAAGAGGCAGATGTTGATGACTGAACCTTCCCACCAGTGTTCTGTTACATTTTGTTGCTGTTCAACAGATGGAAGCAGAGACAAAACAGCATCCAACATGAAAGTACATATAAAGCAAAATGGGGGCATGGAATTCCTCCATGTGGAACAAATGACACCTATTGACATTCATTAATGCTTGCTGAACACTTACGGAGACCAAACAGTGGATGTGAACACAGTGAGGTGGTGGGTGGTGCATTTCAACAGTGGCAACAGCAATGTGAAAGATAGACCACATTCCAGATGTCCAATAAGATATTTAAGAGTGTGACATGCTGGCTCTTGCTCATTGCTGATAAAAAAATGCATAGCTAATAGTGGTGACTGTTGAAAAACAGTGTTTTGTAGCTGAGAACTCTCTCTATTACATAATGTTCTTGTGCTCTTTGTGTTTGTTGTACTTTTCGAGTGACCTACTTACCTAGGATAAAGGGCAAATTTTTCTGTCTATTTATTTCTAAAGACCAATTATTGTTCTCCTAAGAAGAATCCTTTTTAACTTGACAAATATGATGGCAAATTTTTCGTTCCTTAACATGCAAAAACTAAAAGAAGTTTGTGTTCTTTATCAGCCTTTCCAATTCATAATTACCACCTCTTACATTTGTAGAGATAATGAAGATATCAGCCTATAGGTGCAGAAATTCATTATATTCAATCAAAATTTCCTTGTTTCTCTTAAAGATTATAACATATTTTTGTCCTTTGTGAAATGGAACTTTAGTTTTGTTTTGTTTTGCTTTATAGGGCTATTCTTCTAGGTCCTGACAGTTATTATTCAGAAGTGTATACAATAAAAAAACAGTCCCCATTCTCAACCAGCACTCATAAATATAAACTTATCACTCAGCAAGACTAGTGCTGACCTCATTTCACCTAATTCTAGCCTACTGAGGATGTGGTGATCCTTTAAGATAAGGTATGCTATATGCTATACATTGGTTTTTTTTCTGCAAAAATTAGAAAAATAGTAATAACATAAAATTAGAAGTAAAATATAAATCACAGGGACTCAAAATATGTAAACTATACAATAGATATATTGTCATTCAATTAAATCAAATACAGAGCCTACTACTATTTCAGTTGCAGGAGCAGTGCTCACTTGCTGCATCTGTAGTAACATATTTATTTAGAAAAGTAGTGTAATTCAGAAGAAAATCTTCCAGTCATCCTGTTGTAAAGGCATCAGTTCAGTTCGTAGAGCATCTTTGATGTATACAAACAAAACTCCTCTCCTTCCCCCCGCCCTAATGGAAACACAAAAGCCTAAACCATCTCCTTTGCATCTTGTCTATGATAAAAGTTTCATCTAAGGAATATTGGTATTTCAGAACATCCATTCTCAACTTCTTCAAATAGTAGACATAAGTTATATCTAATCTGCTGCTGAGCCAAGTTACTTGCTAATGTAGATTTAAAAAAACTTTATTCTACAGTGATTAACTCTAACTAGTGAGAAGTCTTGAGAAGTCTACCAGAGTTACTTCGTCACAAGAAATGAAAAACTGAGATGAACTAGAGGAAGAAGCATTTAAGAAACTCAAAAGAATCTTCTAATTATGATTCCTATTAAAAAAAAAAAAAAAAAAAAAAAAAAAAAAAAAAAAAGATGAGAATGTAAGCTAAAATGAGCTTCTGTTCATTTATCTCCATTTTCAGTGCAATGTTGAAACTTACATCTTGAAATAACACATGGATAACACATGGAATTACCAAAGATAAGATGAATGAAACATAAAACTCTTTATCACCTGACTAACTAAGTCTTATTCTAGCCATAGACAAAGTTGTAGCATTTCAGGTTCCCTGTCTCCTGCCCAGACGGCTTCACATGCATAGAAATGTTTTTAGCTATAGCAAGAATAGAAAATTATTCTGTGAAGCTAGTAATAGAACAGGCATTCTGCAGTCTCCACTCATCTGTCAGTAGTGTAATGTATCTGAAGTATGGCCTCCATCTAGAGAGAAAATACGAATGTATTAGAGATTGAGTTTTATAAAACTTGTCTCATCAGTACAACATCACCGTAATAAATACTGGACACAGTGATCTTGCAATTATTAAAGCCATAATTTTAGTGAACAAATACAGATGCTCCAGTTTGAAGCCTTCCACCACAACTTTGACTCATGACTATTATTACAGGTTTCCTTTCTTACTCTTAAATGAAACAAATACAACAGAAATTCTGCTGCTCAAAGCCTTATTTTAAACTTCATTTCTTCTGTATTAACAGATTTACCAGCTTAACACGTATTACCTGAAAAAATAACAGATATGAAAATGCAAAGGCTATAAGGATATCTGTATTTTAATTTCAGATTAGTTTACACCAGTTAATCTTAAATAAACAATTGAACTTTCATATGTAAAGGACTTTCATATGTCATGTTACAACTAGATTAAGAATATTCCTAAGAGTACTATCTTGTTTGCAATAATAACATTAAATCAGACCTTTATTTAGATTGTCTCAAGAAAAGAACACATATGAGGATCTGAAGTATGTTTTTTATAGCTTGTTTATGTCTCTGGCACTTTTCTCCTCTTCTTATAGACCTAACATTAGCTACATGTACTGAAGAACTGCCAGATATTGTACATTAGTGTCAAATAGAAACCACAAGTGTCATTTCTATTTACTGCCAAAAGCCAAGCTGCACCTAGCCTGCAAAGGTGAGAAAGATGGTTTGCTTTTTTTTTTTCATCACCAAAGTAATTGGCAGTGTCTTGCACATGGTCACATTCTTGTTATTTAGTTCTGCTCCTTGATATGGGGACTCAGACCAGTGTTTATCAAGGACTTAGCCCCTAACTTGCCCTGATCTTTTGTCTTCCCCTTCGTTACACCAAATGCGTTGTTAAACTGATCTCCTTACCAGAAGTCTGATACCTTTCTAAAAGATTCCTTTGTGAATACTGGGAATTGCAATTTGGAGTATTTGGAATCCGCCTATTTTGAGTTCAGAAGTATTTTCTGCCTTCCAGATATAGTGCTTGTGAGAAGAGAATGATCCAGATTGATTTAGGTAAGTATCCAAAACTTCAAGGTTTAAAAAAAAACACCTTTGAGCTCAAAAATTCCAAGGCACTTATTATGTAATTTGCTGCGAGCCAAGTGGTTACAGTTAAAATAAGTTTTCCCCTACTTCTCCATCCAGTATCATTACCAGAACTACTTGCTAATCTAATTGACAACAGTATAATGACTAACACAATTACTGCATTTCACTCACCATGTTTCAACAGTTCAATTTTTATCTCATAGTTCTCTTTCCTTTTCCCCTTGGGCTTATCTATTTCTTGACATGGGAACAACCGTGGCCTTCAATTTTTCTTGAAGAGACAATCTTTAGTATTCATCAAGGTACAAAAATATGTCATATCTTTCAATCTGCCAGCATCATTCATTGTTCTGGTTGCTGAAAATAAACTCTTTAATGATCCAGTTCCTACTGGCTCACAATATATTGTCAGACAATTTAGCAAAGCAATGCTCTTTTCATGAAGCTTAAAGTAGCTTGGAACAGACATCTTTTAACGTGTACACTCTGTGATGCCATGGAAAAATAATCAGGTGTACACTTCACAGCTGGAATTGTTAGCTATCTAAAAAATAATAAGTAAGTACAAAAAACATTGGATATGATTTTGAAGTAAGTTCAGCACCTTGAAGAGTCAGGTTATGTGTATTTCTTACTTTTGACATTTAGTACTGTTACTAGGTCACACCAAGATACAAAAAACAAGGGTAGAATTGAAAGAAATAGTCAAAATATCTATGTTGTACATATTATAGATTAGGCAGATCTTCTGTTTTATTCAGGTCAAGAAGGCCGTCAAAGAAAGAAAATGTTATCTAGGCTTTTTATAGCTCTAATCAGCAAGACCAATTTACATTCTTAGCTGCAAATGTAGAGAACAAATTCGTGGTTAAACAGATATTTTCTTTCCTGTTTGGTACATTACTAGCATTATATAGTTAGCATATCTTATTTTTTCCATATAAAACTTCTTAGACTACATGAAAATATAAGTGCACTCCCATTTTTCATACAAGAATGTCGGTTGTGTGCATCATTTCCATATTCACTATCTGATATTGAAAATGAGTCTGTATCATAGCAGGTTTCATTTCAGATAATAAAGGAAGTTAATAATTAGATGGTGCTCCTGGATACACTGAATCCAACCTTTGTTAAGCAGCAGTTTCCTGTGTATTAATAGATTGGAAATTATTCAGGAAATTGCTTGAAAATGACAGAGTCACTGAACATTATTTTAATGTCAAATGACTCGAACAATTCTGCTAGAGTCATCTAGAATGCTACATTCTAGTATGGCGCCAGTGTGCTTCGGGAGCTGAGGAGAGTCAACTCTGTTCCGAAATAATGTCTAACACGCAAAGACATAATGGAGCACAGCAAGGAAATCTGCTATCTGCTTGCAAACCTTTTTTTTTTTTTTTTTTTTTTTTTGTAGTTTTGATAATACTATTTTAGCATATCTTCTCTGTTATTTCAAATTCTTACTGCTACTTTTAAGGCCATATGAAGAACAGCTGTTAGAAAAAATTACTTTCTGTCATACACAGACAGGTTTTCCTGTACAAGTATTCCCTTAATAGTCATAATGCATGGTTTTCTTCATGCTTTTCCATAAAAGGAAAGAAATGTAAAGTTGAAAAGTCATTCATCAAAGTAAATTACTGAGTAATACTAATAATATCCAAAGTTCTTAGCACAGTGCCTATTCCCAGAGGTTTATATAAAATGCAACTTATATTTCATGTTTACTGATTTGTAGTAGCTGTGTAACCATTTTGTCAACTACAAAACTATTTTTAATTCTGCTATATGAACTAACTACTAATTCACTCTGAAGATGGAGGAAATGTAGCAGCCTAATTTGCCAACATGTGGATTTTATCTTCTGAAATACCTAATCCAGTATGACTTTTGCAACAAAAAATACATAAATAGGAACTCAAACAGTGAATTCATAGTTGTACTCACTTGTCCAAGTAGTAGCTCTCGTATTTCAAATCACTTTTCCTTAACTGGAAGAGAAATCACAGACTTGTGCTGAATAAGAAGCATCTGCTTGTGAGTCATATTTGTCAAGGTAAAAAAATTCGTTTATCCATACTTTTTTAGCGTCTTTCAAAATTTTTGATTTTACACAGATGAAATAAAAAAAAAGATTTTGTTATATGGCACATTGTTCTGAGATACACTGACATGTTTGCAATATGCGCGTAGTTCAGCTTAATCATTTAAATGCAATTGCCAAATTGCTGCTGTCTTAACAGCTGTTATCACTTGACTAGATCACTTTCAACAGTAACATTTCAGCTGAATGATTGATACAAAGACATTACCATTGATCTGAAATATAACCACAGAGAATCCCAAGGACTTGTGTGACACAGAGTCACTTATCTGTGGAACTGGAAGATTTTAAGACTGAGAGATAGATCCTAAGTCTTTGCAATGCAGAAGAGACTATGTGACTTTTGCTTTGTTCACAAGCGGAAGAATTTTGTTACACAAATACTTCTTGTTACCCTTAGGTTGGACTTGAAAATAGAAAATAAATGAGAATGCAGTTGTTCCTTGTATGAAACATCGGAAAACTGTTTAGCTGTGTCTGAAATTCTGCCTAGCTCTGGACGCTCATTTTCAGTGGTCTGTCATTAAATAAAATGTTTTTGTTGCAATATCTCATAAATATGTGAGGCCATAGTACATTCATATACTGTTGTTTTATTCATTATTTATAAACTAGTCTGATAATCAATTTGAATTCTACATTTTCCTGTGCTCTCCTCCAAGTTGTTTTTTATGTAAAAATATGAAGTATATATACATTTTGAAACAGCTGCTGAACTTAGAAAGACCAGGACTACCACAATTGTAGAATCTTTTCATTCCAAGCAGAAACTGTACTCAGGATACAAGGAAAACAGATTAAACTACTGGAACATATGCAGAAGATCTGTTATAGTCAGCATCTGTACCACTACAAAAAAATACACTGGTCTAGATTTGCATCGAGTGAAAACAGGCATAATTGATGAGAATGCAGTTGTCTTACAAAATTCCTTTGTAGTACGACTTTGGAAGTTCAGTTTCCTTGATTTCTGAAGCAGCCGATTTTAGATAATACTTTCTTGTATCTGCTGCTTCTGATCCATCACAGACATGGCTGGCCTCAGCTCGGCTGAAGCAGTGTGTCCAAAAACCAAAAGGATTGTGGACAGGGAGATCCAAAACAGTGACTCACCACAGGATCCCTCAGGCAAGCCGCTCACGTTCTGGTTTACCAAGGTGGAAGACTGAGCAGAACAAGAGCAGGGAAAAGGATCTTAATCACATCCTGTGCCTGAACTAAGCATCCAGTTTGAACACTGCAAATATATATCTCGCATATTTATGTATTTTCCTTTTGAGTATGACCATAGAAGTCCTAATCCAGATCAGTGACTGTTTGTTTTGTGGTATATAAATACTAATGTTTTCCATCAGTCACTAATCTGGATTAGAACTTCTAGGCAATGATGTAGCATAAACTAAATAAAAAATTAAAAGAAATCTCCCTCTATTCTGGACTATTTAAGATATGGGTTTAGTACACAGAGATCCAGAAATTTTTTTTAATTGCTTTCTGCTTTCATCAATTTTTCTCACTGATACAGAGGATGTAAATTACCTGAAATGTGGCATGAACATGTGAATTCTAAGCAGGAGATGCCAACATCAAATTTTAGTAAGAATCTTAGTCTAGCCTACCCATGCATCTTCAAGTATATTGTCCTAGGCCAATAATTGCTGTCTTTTATATAAGACCTGTTTTATGGTTCCATTTTTATATAATGTATATTTTTATCTTCATTTTGAATGGTCAAATCCTGTTTGTTATGTAAATTCTGCTTTGTGAATGCTTCAGTGACTTTTACTGCAACTCCCAAACAGAGAAAAAAAAAAAAAAGAAAACTCTTAATTTTTAGGATAAAGAAAATGCAACAAAATACTCAGGTAAGTAGGCTGTCTGCTCCGAAGTGTTGGACATTCACTACATTTCTCTGAAGATACTTCAGATCAGAATTTTCTTTTGGTATTCTAAGAAAATGTACCATTCCTCATGTTCAGTGTTCTAGAATAATGGCAGCTCCCTTTCCCAACTCGACATGCCTAGAAAAACACACTAATAGCGCTTATAAAGAAACTAATAACTGTACCTCCATATCACTGACTCTAGACGGAGCTTTTTAACCAGAAATACCACACTCCTGGGTTTACTTGCCTAGGAAAACTTCCACTTCTTTCTTTGTAAATTATCATCTTACTTCTATAATTCTAATATTTTCCACCAGTCTTAAGTTGTAAATTCTTTCTAGGAGTTGGACTTGGTCCTTAGCGTCCCCTCTAAATCAGAATATTCTGTGGTTCTACAAAGGTTCTGTACTAATGTTAGTCCAACAAAATACAACTACTGTAAAAATGCTGTATGACATTAATTTGTCCCAGAGCTTTCCTTTGCTAAAATTTTTCCAACTTTGATAATCCTCTCAACACCCAATAGGAAACACTAAATAATGTCTTAATACCACGACAACCAGAACTTTATGAAAACATGCCAATTGCCAGTTACAACTCAGTGCATCTGATTCCTGTTTCCTTTGTTGCAAATCAGATCAATCATGTAATATATTAAAAAAAAAAAACAACTGTACTTTTAGTTTGCAGCATATCAACAGCTGTGCAACCTACTGTGGCTGAATACTATATAATAATGTCATACTCAGTTTACTGTTCAAACAATCTTTTAATCATCTTTATTTCTGCATGAGAAGAAATTATTATCAACTTACAGCAAATAGCAAACAGCAACAGATCGTCAACTTTTTTTCTAATATCTTACATTATTTTATAGAGTGTTTCTATTCAGGATTAATTGTTGCACCAGAGTTGAAAAGCTATCAATGGATGACAAATTAGAGCAGAACTCTAAAACATGCACTACAGATCTGAAAATTATAAAATTATCTTGTGCTATCTGTCAAATGCCAGACTTAAAATATGTGTGCTCACTGCTATTGTCTGCACAGTATCAAGGAAGAATGATACAGCCTCATGGGCCTCCCTGTGTGCAGTTTTATAGAGGAATACACGTCTCTGTATGCCAGCTAACAAAAAATTTTGGTTAGCGTAGTTAAAAGTGCTGGGATTTCGAGACACAACTGATAAACTGGATCAATAGATATTGTATTTCAGAGAACTAATCTCTGTATGCAATTTTTCATTGCTATAGCAATTTGATCTCAATATCAATATGAATAAATACATTAATTCTGAATTATTATCTTAGTTCCTCTTAAGAACCATGAAAACCAGCCTACACTTTTTACAATGACTGCATGAATATATAGATCAAATATGACAACAATTCCATATAGGAATCACTTTTAATGACACAAAAAGTTTGAAAGGGAACAGTGGGGCTGAAAAAAAAAAAACAATTAAATTGGTTTGTAGGTTGAGTTTTTATTGTTGTTTTTTTCAAATATTTCAAATCAGTATTACTTTTCTGTGACACTTCTGTGCCTTGTGAATTTCATGTATGAAGATGAGAAAGTGGTAGAATTTCCTGGATCCATTTCTAGTTCACTTTATATTTCAGTTCTAAACATCACATGAATACTTTACGGATGGGAGAAAGTAAGTACATGGTATCTTCTAAATGCTCCTGTCTGCAGCAATAAAATATTTTGAGCTTTGGGAATCTGAATGAGTGTCAAACTTAGACAAAGATCAGAGGCAGACTTATGGAGTCCTTTTGTAGTCTCCGGCTGCTTTGGCTACTTCAGACTTGGGTCTTGGGACATCCTCAGGCAAAGATTCAGACTGTCTTTAGTACGCTATAGATGAGCCACTTAGTGTTTATATTTCAGGTAAGGAGCTGCCAAAGTGTGCTCCCCAGCCCCATCTTCTAGTGTGCTTTGGTTAAGGAGGTTTGCAAGAGATGGAAAATGAACAGGCATTCTTGAGAGGCAAGATCCCAGGAAAAAAAAATAAAAAACAAAACAAACCGTTTGTCACTCCAATTTCTCTCAGAACTTTAAAGAGCACAATCCAAGACTTTTTCCTTAGCCTTGGAAAGGAAAGAGGGAGAGCTTTTTCATGTGGCTACCATATTTGAGCCTCTTTTCCATTAAATGCAGTCACAGAAGGAATGGGTGGACACTTTACTTGTTCTTTTTTTGAGTTTTTCATGATAGAATTCCATCTTCAAAGAAGAGGATAAGAAAACGTACAGATATAATAAAACCAATTAAAAGGAAAAATGCATGTATGGTTTTAGAGCATATTATTGTTCTCAAGTCAGCAACTTTTCTTGCAAAAAATATTATCCATTTTAAAGAGAAAAGATTGGGTCGAGAGGATCACTAATCGATTTTAAATGGTTCCAAGAACAAAAGGTACTGGGTGGCTAGCTGGATTTTTTGTGCAGCCTACTGTGAATCAGGCAAGATCTAAAAATAAAAAAGATCTAGCTGAATGCATAACACACACTGTGTTCATGAGATGAATCTCAAAATGAAATACAATAAAATTATCAGCTAGTAATGAAATAAAGAAAAGAAATATAGATCTGTGCCTGCTGTTCACAATGTGAGAAATTTAATCATAACAGGGTTAAGTGAAACAAATATATCAAATTCCTCCAGAGGACTCTGCATATAAATAGTTAAAGTAATGGAGTTTGGAGTGCTCTATTGCACTGTTTCCTAGATTAAAGTAGCATAACATGTATACACAATGATGCTATAATATTAGGTGTAATTTGTGAACTAGCTCAATTTTTCTGGTTTTGGCCACAGACAGCATACTTTTTCAGCTTGCAATTTAAAGAAAAAGAAACAGAAGAAGTGTTTAACAATTAAAGTCACAGAATTTCAAGGAATTTATAATTCATTTGAACAGACCCACTAGCATCACTACGTTTACTTTTGATATGAAAGACTGGGCTTAGAATACATCTAAGATAATGACACATTACTGCTAATACTTTGACAAATTAAATCAACAGTTAGGAACCAATGTTTGTTTCCCTGGGCATCTCCAAGTATTAAATTCCAGTGGTTTTTTCCAACATAGGCTTGACAAAGTTTTGAACATCCATAACTGAGGTATTACTACCTCAGAAAATGGGATTCACTCTTTCTCTGAAGGACCACATGGAAGCATTGTTGTTTGCAGTTACATTGGTTTTTATGTTCTCTGTTTATTTTAAGAGCACACTATAAATGAAAGGTGGGATTTCAGTCTCCTTGTTGTAGGTGATCCTGTTTGATTATGGCATTCAAGGAGCTGTTGCTGCCGGGTCTGTTTCCTATTCATCCTTCCAGTGCTGTAACAAAGAAAAACATGTTACAATGACAGAAATACCCCAAAACTCAATAACATTTGATTTCAGAGACTTAAAAACAGTCTCTGTAAAGCAAAAGTGTGTTTTATTATGCCACTCTGTGCCTGCACTGCCCAAAGCAAAGGGTTTAAAAGAACAGTGGGCTACACATTCATCCTGCACCCCAGCCTTCCCTAGACAGTCTGTAAGCCTTGACCACCCTGCTCCAGGCTTCGCTGCCTTTGCAAGTCTGAAGCAACATTTCACTTCCTCCCACTAACTCTGGCAGTATGTTTAAGCCACTCATACTCCCTTCTATCTACCCCAGCATTGGCAGGGTTTTAAAATTAGCTCTGAACCTCAATCCAGATATGGGAATATTGCAGACCACTAGAATGTTGGCAGGCAGGCATTCTGTTTCTGGTCCTCACTGTCTCCAATGCCACTCAAGGATGATAAATAGCAGCTCAACTTTGTTCTTTCAAGGACCTGGTGTTTGCAGCCGCTTTGTTTCCTGTTGTTTTTGCTCTAACAGCTTCCTCTGATTTAGTGCTGTGCATTCAGGCAGCATAACAGAGAGTCAGACTGAAGTTTGCGTATTTACAGGAAATAAAGCAGATCTCTTCCTAATTCTACAGAATTATTAATAAAGCTAATTACTCATAAATACCCAGTGGTTTCTTTCATTTCCAACCTTTGGTGTGGTTACTCAGATTTTTATCCAAGTAGAAGGGAAACACTGAATGGAGATTAGTTTTGAAAAGAAAATTAATTCAATTTATATGGATCTCCATTTTTCTGAAGTGTTCACATTCTTTGGAGAGCACATTTTCTATATCACTCACTAAGCAAATAAAATAAAGACTCTTGGCCCCACACTGTTCTTCAGTTTTGAAAAGGAAATGAAATCACATCTCCTCAATTTTTGTAATTCAAAGTCTTCCCTTGAGGGCAGAGCTTAGGGAGAAAAGGACCAACATACTTTGCTCTTTCCTATTGATGTTACACAAAATTGAAAGAACTTCTTTCATTAAAGCCCATCCAGTATTTATGGAATTGTGTACCTTATTTTCTTTTTAGAAGTTTTGAAGGGATTTTTTCATTGATAAAATCACTTTTTGGTTTTTTTTCCCCAAAATCTCCTACTAGGAAGGAATTAAAATTAAAATGAAACAAAGTCTAACACTAGTGGCTTTTATTCTCTAAATATTAGGGCATCACTCTCCTGATTATTCTTCTTTTTAAACAAATAATGCACTTAGCAACAAAAAGATCAGATGAAAATGTGCCCACAGCTTAGATGAGAAAACATATCCATGTTAGAAAGGTTGGTAAATTTCTATTGTGTCTTCCTTATAACCTACTGATAACCTGCATCTTCACTTTCTCTATTCATTGATTTGACATGATACCCTGATGAAATCATATGAACTTTAGAGAAAGATCAAGCCTTACAACATCAGTCTAATTTTCGATCTTAGTTGTCAAATCTTGGGTTCTGAGAGAGCTTGTAGAAAAGTTACCTGTATGTATAAACATTTAAATATTCTTTCTTTCTGTTACAATGTGAAATAAGACAGTGAATGTTCTTCAGTTGCTGTATTTCTGATTCGATTTCTAAGAAATACATTTAACAAATCTGCTAATAAATCATCAATTAGGGATATGAACAAGGAAGTAACAAGGCATCCTGTGATGTTCAGTGATTTGAAAATGGACCAGCCAGCTTCACAAATACAGTGTTTATCTGTAGGACACATTCACAGCTGCACTTTTTGTCTAGATGTAAGAACTATTATTTTAAATCAAACTCTGCTCCATCAGTCGGCCTGTACACTAATAGTTTTATACCTAAACTCTTTGTAGGTAACAAAGAGATCAATTGACACAGGAAGAGAAAACATTAATGATCAAGCTCTGTATTTTACTTTTCACTGGTATAGCTTGAGAGAGATCTTTCAGGAGGGGTTGCTCTAATTTCCATGAGAGCAAACAAGAAGAGAAATTGATTCAAACTAATCAAATTCCTTTAGCAATATATTTCAGTTTTTCTGAAGACAGTGAAAGTATCTGAATTTATGCCAAGTGGATATCTGGCCTACATTTTATCTACGGAAAACAAAGTGTTTGTAAATTCCTACTTCAAAATGTTGCCTACAAGCTTTCTGATAAATCCAAGTATTCTTGTGATTTAAACTTATTTGGTTAGTAGAAAAGATAGCTAGACAGAAATTGAAATTTCTATTAACAGGTAAGAAGGAGGAGACATGCTAGTTCTCAATGCTATTTATAAAATTGATAAGATTCTTTCTACACTGCAAAGCTTCTTAAAAACAACTTCATTTGGAGGCACAGCTGAAGTTTTTCTAAAAGCATACAAAGATGCAAACTCTCAGAGAATCCAAAGACATCAAGTGAAAACTGAGATACTCAAGTCTTCAATATATAAAAATATAGCTACATTCTTGATAAAATAATCTGAGACTTTCTACTTCTATTTTATTTGGTGTTACCGTATTAACTCCAGGCAATTTCCAAAATGGCAGCCTTAACAAAGATTTCTCCAAAGGACTTACGTGATGAGACACATAAACTGAACTTTACGGGAAGCTGTGACTATCCATGTACCTCTGTGTACCTGTGCAGACTTCCTTTCTCTATATAACCTCTATTTCCTAGCATGCCAAGCCCCAGAGCATCTGATGACAAGGAAGGAAGAAAATAAGGACAAACCTGATATAATGATTTTAGGGAAGATCTTATGAAATTCATAATTAGTTGTGGAAGTAAATACTAAAGCTAGTATAGATAGACTAACACTTGATATCTTGAAGCTTTGGTGATTCAGTGAGTGGCATCTTCTGTCCCAGGGTGCACATCTGGCCACTCCACCTATTAGAAATGAAGACAAGCCGAAGGAAGAGGCAGCGTATTTAGGGAGCGCTTCTTAAAAAGATGGAAAAGGAAACTTCGAAACCTTTGTTCTTTTTTCTTTGGGTAAACAGAAAATCCCCAAAACTGACCCCTAGATTTGAATGTACTTTGTTTCTTATTGCGTTATACTACTCAATATAATAATTAATTTGCCATCTCTGATGTGCACAGAGGATATGAACTCAGAAAAGATGCAGAAAAGTAATTGCTTGCAAGTATGTTGTCTGTATTGAAGAGCAGAGATATCACAGCTGCTTCCCTAACCCTCCTTTTGTGCACTTTCACAATGAGCTGACTAAAGGACATGAGGTAAATGCAGGATATAAACTGCAAATCATTTTGATGAAACACTGGAACTACAGTTCAGTATGAAATATCAGCTGGTTAGGGAGACTAGCTGCTGGTAAAGAATAATCACTCAAGCTCTAACTCTGCCTTCTTCCTCAGTAGGTGGCTCAGCAGCTATGAATACTAAGTACAAGCTGACCTCCTAGAGTAAATCCCCATAACAACACCAAGATTTATTTAAAGATAAAGCATCCATTTCTTATTTTTATAATTTTTTTTTGCTATCCATCCCATATTATATCAAGAAATTAAGTTGTTTGAATTAAGAACAGTATATTCAAATGCGTGGGCCGAAACTCCATTAGCATTCAGTTTGCAATAGTCACTGATAATCCCCATTTTCTGATCTCCATGATTAAATGAAAGAGAGAAGCTGGAATACCCAAAGACTAGTGAGAATGCCCTTAAATTTTTGAAAATTGCAATTTTATTTCTCCTGAATCCAAAAACACTTTGTTCAGCTATCTCCCTTAGACAAATTTGGGATAGACAGTAACACTCCTCCAAATTCCACACTTATGCTGTCTGCATATGTAGCAAGAGACGTGTCTCCAGGCTCCTCCCAGATACAATTCTGCATGGCTCTTTGGAGTAGCTTTTGATGCACTGGGTTTCAAAAGTTATACAGTTTGCAAAATTGAGCTTTTTCTTTCTTTCTTTCCAATATCTTGATTCCTCTGAGAAGTTTTGGGATTCTGTTCCTCCACCTACTGGCATTTGTAATTCAACACCTTGTAACTTCCCAGTACATTTGAAAGACATTATTTTCTTTTTTCAAACAACTGATGAATCATGACACCAGGAGAAGATGAGGTATTATAGGTAATTACAAATGTAATTACAAATTACTGTCTTTGAACTGGAATCCAGCTCCAATTTGGGAGATCATAGGCATGCAGATTAAAATGCACCCAAATGAATAATGTTTATATACCTAAATATATGTATGTTTGCGCTGTTTTATATCAATATCTTTGCAAATGCAATCACAAGTTAGATCATTGTTGCAATCTCAAGTACTACAGAAGGGAATGATTTCATGAAAGATTTTACTTTCATTCTTCTACCATGTCCTTTTTTGTCAAATTGAAACTATTCCCTTAGACAGCTCATTTAGCTCAAGGGAGCTAAAAGTATCTGGAGGAGAGGGGAGATGGCAACTTGTGCTGCTGTAGGAAGTGTGAATCCCAGAGCAACACAAATCAGCTTTTTCTGCCCAAACGTGAGTTGTTTCCATTTGTGGTTGAGACTGACTCTACTCACCCTGGACTTGGGTATATTCCTCTGTTTGAACTGACCAGGATCTCTCTCCTCCCATAAGGAGAAGGCTGGAAGTAAAAGAGATTTTATATTCCCCTTTATAAACATGGAGGAGCTCTGTTTCTCACAGTCAGACTGGGGGAAGAACTCACTGAGAGCAGCACTATGGAGAAAAACTTAGGGGTTCTGCTGGACAGACAGCTGGACGTGAGCCAGCAGTGTGCTCTAGCAGCCAGGAAGGCCAATGGTATCCTGGGCTGCATCAAAAGAGGGAAGGCCAGAAGGGAGAGGGAGGAGACCTCTCATGAAGCCCCTTTTGAAGGACTGCATTCAGACCTGGAGCCCCCAGCACATGAAAGACATGGAGCTGTTGAGGTGGGTCCAGAGAAAGGCTACAAATATGATCAGAAGGCTAGAACACCTCTCCTATGAAGAAAGACCAAGGGAACTGGGTTTATTCAACTTGGAGAAAAAAAGGCTCACAGTGGCCTTCCAGTACTTAAAAGAGAGCTTATAAACAGAAGAGAGATTGACTTTTTACACCATATTTTGACAGGACAAGGGGAAGAGTTTTAAACTAAAAAAGGAAATTCTTTACTGTTAGGATGGTGGGGCACATATATATATATTAGTTACATATATATATAACTAATTTAATAGGCAGGATCTGCAACATCAGCAGCGCTTAGTATTTTGTCACTCCAAAGTTTTCTGAATAGACAATTAACAAATCTTAACGAACTTATCAGCATTTCATTTTTATTTCACAATTATTGATATTTATTGGGAAAAGTATTTTTCCTGAAAGGTATAAAAACATTATTTCTGTTGTAAAAGCATGTTTGCTAGTTTGGCTTATCTCTAGGAAAAACTTCACAGTAAATTCTTCAGGAATAGGATAGAACATTTTTGCATTAATTTCCCCTTACTTCTTCTCACTGCAGTCTTACTGGCTAAACAAAATACAGTGCTGTTAAGAAAAAAATAGTTCCCATAGCTAACAGTAACAAAGATATCAAGTTCTATCATAAAATTTATGCTGATTTGATTAATTTTTATCTTGCATTAACATTTGTAGTACGCAGCAACTATACAGCGCTATTACAAGAATAATTTTCAAATTCGTTCTCTTACAGAGGATACCAGTTAAGCTCCGCAGTTGACACAAAAAAACAGCTGGAAATAAAGACCAAGTTTTGAAAGATAATCTTTGGAAGGGTTAAATATTTGTTTGTTTATTTATTTAGTGCTGGTATGCTGACATAAATAGGTTGAGTATGTGCCAGACGTTTCTGCTAATTTTGATACAAACACATAACATTTGTGCCATGAAGAAAGTTCACTTCCAAAAACTGAGAGGCTTTGTCATTTTTCCTGCATGCTTTCAAAAAAAGGCCTTCTCATCTGCCAGTATCATCTGTTGCTGCAGTAAAATTTTTTTTAGGAACCACATGGACAATTCACATCCAAAGACAAACGCAAAACCAGTGTACTGGAGTAAGGGAAATTTTGACCTCAAGTTCCATTCCCATGTACTGAAGAAGCATCGTAGCTCCACAGTAATGATAAATAACACAGTGCCTCATGGCAACCTTTGTAAAAGTCACTAATTCAGATCATATAGATAGTAAATGTTCATTTACTCATGCCTTGCTCTCCTTGGCAGGACTTCCATTAAATCCTTAGATTCGTGGACTCGAAGTCTGTAGGAAAGCATGGAAGGGTTTTGTTTTTTTAAATCTTGCCAGGGTCACCTCATCTAACCCATGGGAATTTATTTTCCTACTGGTATTAGTTCACTTTTGTTAGTATCCTCCCTGTTTCCAGCAAACATCTCTTTGAAGAACTGCCTCAGAGCACAGGTTTCAAAGGAAAATGAGGTCAGAGGCATCATGATCACGTAATGTCTTGGGTTGAAAGGGACTTCAAAGATCATCCAGTTCCAACCTCCCTGCCATGGTCAGGGTTGCCAGCCACTAGATCAGGCTGCCCAGGTCCCCATCCAACCTGGCCTTGAACACCTCCAGGGAAGGGGAAACCACAACTTCTCAGTGCAGCCCATTCCAGTGCCTCACCACCTCCCCTAGTGAAAAAAATTTCCCCCTGATATCTAACACTTATCTTTCCTCTTTCATTTAAAAACTGCTCTCCCTCATCCTATCACTATCTACCTATGTACAACATTGTGTTTCTTCCTGTTCATACACTCCCTTTAAGTACCGGAAGGCCACAATGATGCCTTCACCAGGCTGAATGAGCCCAGCTCCCTCAAGCTTTCTTCATAGGAGCAGTACTCTAGCCCTCTTCATGGCCACCCTCTAGACCAATTTCACATTTTTCTTGCATTGAGGGGCTCTGGATCTGGAGGACGCACTACTCCAGATGGGGCCTCAGGATCCTTGACTAAAAGCTCCTGTATCTGAGGCTGCCTTTTAGCCCCTCAGGGAAATTTGTGTTTTGTTATGAAGATTTCCCAAGCTTAAGCAGAAGGTCTCTGGGCAGTTAGCTTTTACACCCAACTTAGCTCTCTAGTTATTCTTTCCCTTAGCAAATAAGAAGAGGGAGCAGAAAATGTTCTGTTCCAAAGTACCAGATAAAGGACAAACCAATATAGGGTGGGTGTGTGAAACCACCTTGTCAATGCTCTGTACAAAGCTTGAATATTTGACTTTATGCTTTTGACATAGAGAATATTTAGAAAAGTGAATATTAATTTTTCTTGCTCAAAAATATGAAAACTCTAGGCTAACAAAGGACCTTTCAGAGTGTGAAGGAATTTCTGTGCACAGAGCATTGGGAACATCAATTCTATCTGTAGCTTGTGCTTCAAATTTTATATGGTCCAAACTTTGACTTTTTCTTATATGGGTCTTTCACAGAATCCATTTTGGTAATACTTCATATGAATCTCTTAATAGAAGTATAGTACAGGTGAAAATTTTTCCAGAAAAATGTTTCTTTAATTTCTAGTTTCTACAGTCTCCATTGCTGTAGAGGAGAAATCAAAGCTAAGTGCAAGTAAGCACATTATATTTATTGTACACACAATAAAAGTTAGCTTTCCTACTTTCCTTTTCTGTCATCACTCCATTTCTTTCCAACCTAGTCCTCAAACAGCACTCAATCATCCCTTTCTGCAGTGCATTTCCAAGAATGTAGCAGTTATGTTGTAAGGAGAGTGTAATGGTAGAATATTGGATGGACTTGCTGTCAGCAAGGTAATTCTTGGAGCACTAGAGACAAAAAAACCCAGGAAAAATACATATTCACACTGATATGATTTTGAAATTAAATGAATAAAATTAGCAACTTAAATGAATCATCAAAATCAGTATTACAGCTTTTTTTTTTTTGTCAACAGTTTAGAATTTATGAAATTGCTGATGTATATCATACAATGGGAGTTTTCTTGAAAAGTTACAGCTTTTCAACTTCAAATACTTGAAGGTTGTAAATTATCAACAAATCTGCCTCTGCGAAGCAGAAGAGAATACAAACTATAAAGAAGAAGGAAAGACACACAATAATCTCAATTTAATTTTCTTTAAAAGCCCAGGATTCTGATAGGTTCAAGAACATGTACTAAGGAAAGAATGTAGAGGCAGTACGAAACATAGTGACATGCCCGTCTCATCTTTCACATAGTAGAGTGGTTGAACAGTGCATTTCCACTGTGCCTACCTACAGAGCCCTGAGAAACTGGGAACATCTGTGCTAGCAGACAGGGAGTTTGTACCTGCATGCAGCTGCATTTGCTGCAGCTGTTACCTGGGCATTTCAGCAGCCCTCCACAATCCACTGGGACTGGTGCCCTTGCTTCTGTGGAGCTGTAATTAGGTCCATTGAACAACTGAAGAAGCAAAGTGTGCAACTTAATGTCTGTGGCAGTTCAGATTAGCACAGATATGCATTCTCCACTGCAAACCATGTGAAGAAATGAAGGCAAAAAGTGAAAGAAAATTAAAATATCTTTTTACTCTGAGAAAATTCACCTCCCCACAGCTTCAACAAACATGTATTTACATGACTCATTACAACACCTCTTTCAACTTGATGCTCCAAGTAAATATCTTAACACTATATTTAGAAAGTTTGCCTACAACCAAGCCACAAAAAAGTTCTCTTTTTCAACTCCACTGCAACTCCACTGCAGTGTTTTTCCTCATATCTTACTTTCACCAAAGATATTCTCTTTTCTAAATATCTGAATTCACTGACTGTAATTTAAATATCTTCAATCCTCATTAATTTTCAGTTAGGAAATTAGGCCAGATCTGCATTCCTACTAATATAAAAAAAATGCCTGCAGGAGAATCAAAAGAATTTTAATGACACTTCTTTACGTAAATAAAACAGTCATACAGTTCTTTTTTTTCCTGTTCTATTTTCATTGTGCTGGTTAAGGAGAGGGAATATACCCCTATAATGGGGCATGATTTATATAATATGCTAATTCTTAAGTGGTGGCTCACCGTCAGTAGCATAAACTTCAAGAACTTTGGAAAGAGTGCAGTGAGGACAGGCTTTTCTTGTAGGCTTCCAGTGCACAAAGAACTGCATTTCACAGTGTGTTTGCAGAGACAATGTGCTGCCTCAGCCACGCAAGGCTGGCATTCTTTCCTGTGCAGGCTGGAAATTAGTCTAATAATTTTATGGAGCTGTTTTAATTTCATGTTTATTGTTCCAGGACTTATCTATGTCTGGTCATAATGTTTTTATAATCTCTCTTTTTTTTGGTACACATGGAGAAACCTAAATTGAACATGGCAATGAAGGAGAGTTTTATAAGGACTCCGAGATTTAAGCAGGGTTCTCAGTAGGCTCCCAGTATTTCTCTGTAGGTTATTCAGAATGGCCAGAAAATTCACCTCCCCATTTGTCAAAGAACTGTGGGAGTCCCTGCAAGAATGTTTTAAATGGTAATCAGCATTTAGCAGCTAAATTCTTCTCCTCACGTGATATATGGCTTCTTACATAAAAAAGTCTTAAAAATAGCCTAATATTTTTTTCAGTTAGGCTTTTAATCATCTTTACTATTGTTATGGGATATTTTTCCTGTTCAAACACAGTGATACTTCATACTTTAACATCCCCTCCACATTCTTGTTTTAAAATGTTTTTCACTTATTTTCTGTTTAGCTTTAATCATAATAAAAGTACCTCTTCATCTGCAGAAATATTAGTCTTCCTTAGCTGCTTATTAATATAAAAAATAGGAGGGAACATTTATGTTTGTGTGAGTTATCCTTGACAGAAATACGCACAAGCAGTTATGACCAAGACAGAAAGACATCATAACACTGCGTAGCCAGTGTCAGTACCTATCTGGAAAATTAATGTACCACAGTTGAGGTAATCACAGCATCTGTGTGTGTTCTATCAAGACAGAGTGATTATAAAAAGCTGTTGTCTGGAAAATTCTCATCTTCTTATTCTTCTTGCAATTTGATTCCTAGCAGAAAGCTAAATAATTTATACAATTGAAAATCACTTTTTTTTTTTTTTACTGACCAGAAAGGAGATTCAGGTCAGCAAATTAAGTACTTCCAAACAAAACAAAACAGGATAAAGGCTAGCAATAATTTAAGAAATCTGTTTCTAAGCAGATGCTTGAAAAACTAATGACTTAATTCCCTGCCCTTTTAGTTTTTATACTGCCATATCAAGGCTTGCTGTGACATGCTTGTAATTCTGGCCAACACACAAGAATTTCCCTACTGCTGCAGATATAGGGGTTTATGGTTACCACGTGGACCACTCTTCTCTTGTTAAAGCTGGGCCATCATGTCAGTGAGAATCAGTACCATTGAAAAGACAAAATGATCTCTATTCTTTGCAAGTATTAGTAAAGATGACTAAAAACTGGAGATGCCTGTGTAAAATCAATGGATATCAAGATGCTATAATCACGAATAAACAAGAGAGTTAGGTGAAGTGGACTATGATAACAAGAGAGAATAAATGGAAGGCTTACTCTTATGCTGGGCTCACCACAAAACACCAGAAGGAGGGATCTCCAGATGAGATCCTTCCCTCATTGGTAGCCAGCTCTTAAATAGGTCTAGGAGAGATGGAGCCAGGCTCCACCCCTTCTGGCAGCACAGGTGAATTGCCTTCACCTGTGCTCCTCTGGCTGACTCATGGCTTGCCTCAGGTGATCAATCTGAGGTTCAGGCCATGACTCAGCAGTTCCCATACAGCCTGTAATTTTTTTTTTTTTTTTTTTTTTTTTTTTAATTCCACATTTATTCTTTCTTATTCCTATTTTCCTATTTACTCCCTAAGAATTTAAAAATCTTTCCCAGAGCAGTTGATACTGCTCACAAAAGTTCAAAACTCTTCTTTGTTAGTGGACACTATTCTCATTCTGTTGTGCATATATACAGACACTTTTAATACTCATTCTGCCAGTTGTTCTTTCATCTTTCTTGCTAAGCTTTAGACTTCAAGCGGAAATTATGAAGATATCAATGAATTAATTTTGTTCAGATGTTGTTGAACTATATCTGGACTATTTGTCAATAGATTGACAAATCCTCTCCATACATGAGGTTCGTGCACAAGAATGTACAAAAACAGACTTGTGGAATTAAACTTTTAGAATAAGTTCTTACCTAAGATAAACAGCAGGAGATTTTTTCTCTTAAGTACTTGATACAGTTATAAGAACATAGGAGGAAAAGAGTTGTGCTGCAACAACAGAAAAAGAGGCATTGCGACTTTGTAGCACTCACCATGCCTACATCATAGTAAATATCTCAAATTGAGTAAAGCAACAGAGTATTACATCTTAATATACAAAATGTAAATGTGTACGGATTATGAAGTTCTACTTAACATATTATTAAAAGCATCCTCCCCACTTCTAGTTCTGTACTGAATTCAGTGCTCCTGGGGAACGTCAGGCAGTTTGTAAATCCCATATGGTGCTAGGCATGAGGTAGGTTCTGCAGTGCTCAGCTCCATCAAGAGAGCAGTGCTTCTGGGCAGATAGAACAGCAGACTTTTCAGCACTTGTGCATATTTATAAGTTAAGATTTAAGCAGTACAGCATGCCAAGTATGCTAGGCAGAAGCTTGGATTTCTATTAATTCTGTTAATGTACACTTTATTAATCTTCATTCACATGCAGTATTGTTCTTAACACAGCAGTATGTATCCTAACATTTGCTTAAACCATTATCTCTTCAAAACTGATGTGTTAGGTAATAAAAGCAACATATTTCAAGCAGAATTTGTTAATTGCATTTGTTGCATTTGATTTTTAAGCCAAAAATCTAACAGCTACAGAAATGTAGGGTTTTTTTCCCCTTTAATAAAACTGCTACATCTTGAGGATAAACTCTTTATCCTTGGAAAAGTCAAACACAAAATAATCCTCCATACATTTTGTCGGACTACTTGGATGAACTAATGAGAGTGCAGTGGTCAGAAAGAGAGAGACAGAAAGCAAGGTGTTTGAAAGGCTTTACAGATCGAGCTGGTTCAGTAAGTTAGTGACTACACATTCTAGATAATGCAAGGCTTTCTGCATTGCTTACACATATGTGTACATGGAGAAGCAATGGTCTATCAACAACTGAAGAACCTTGCCCATTTGTTTCCTTCGATAAAAAAAGGACCTTACACTTCCTATTCATCCTGGTCAAGTAATGAAAAAAAAAAAAAAAAAAAAAAAAAAAACAGATATTCAAAAATTGAATGGAAGATATTAATGTGGATTTTTCAAACATAATAAGACTGATTATAAGTTATGTAACTCACCCAAGAAGATACGAATGGTTTGCTACCTTGAGCAAGCATTCTATATGTACAGAGAAACTAATTCCTATCTCCAAACATGTAATTTAGGGCAAAAAATAACAAATTATTATATAGTGCCTCTTGAATAGTTGGATATCAAAGTCAGACAGAGTACACAGAAAAAATAGAATTTCCCTGAGGATCATCAGGGGCTCAAGTCATGTAGAAAATTTTAGAAGCGGTTCCTTTTATGCCCATCAATGGGAAGTACTCAGGGAAGAAAGCTGCTTAGTAAGCTGTAAAATGCCAGATTCACCCGCTGTTAACTACATGTTGTACAAAATTTTGCATTCTTTTGGTCCAGTATCTTTCTACCTCCAACAGAGGGATTCCAAAAAATTTATTACACTAATGGGAGCCAGATGTTTCATTCATCAAAAAATATGCAAATTATTTAAAAATAAATAATACAGTCTTATGAGCAAACTTCTACAGGCTTTTGGGGCAGAGAGTGGTTCCTGCAATGTACAGATGGTACAAAAAACTATGGCTTATTTTTTTCTAAATCTTGGTGTGAATGAAAAGAAATAACCACATGATGGCAGCAGAATACAGGACATGAGGAAGATCTGGTACAACTTTCATGACCAAATATGTGAATTTGGAGGAGTGTTGCCTTCAAATGTCATTTAAGGAGCAGCACCAAGAACAAAGCCACAACCACAAATGGATAATTGAGAAAGTTTGATGTAGTAGTTCACAAAGGACATTGCTGTATGCCATTAAGGACAAACAGATCTGAGAAGTAGAGTATCTGCAAGTAGAATACAGCACCTCTTAAGCAACTCCATATGAAACCCATATGAAGGAATAAGCTAGTAAACCAAATGCTCTTCAGCACTGAATGAAATCAGAGCTACACTTGTTTAATCTCATCTCATCATTGGCTAATCAAATTACGCACATCACATTATGTATTATTACATAACTAGGATTACTTCTGTTACTAGCATACATACGAAGAAAATAGTACTGAAGAAGACAAATATTCAATAAAGAGATAGAGAAACCCTCATAGTTTTGAGCTGTTCTTTATGGACACATGGGAACAAACATCTCATTCCATCATTGCTTGCTATTATCTCTTTTCCTCCTTTGTCTCTGCTTAGTATGCTTAACTTTACTCCTCATTTAGCTCTCCCTGTTATATTACTTCTGGAGCCTTAGGCAGCGTGTTTAATTGCTACAGCCTATCACTCAATCAGGCCTATTCTTCTAGATAGATAGTATCCTAATCTTGTCACCATATATGTTACTCAAAAAAAAAAAAAAAAAAAAGTCAGTTTGCCATCAGACATTTGGATGTTACAAAATCGTTTTGTAAGATTAGTGTAAGTTCAGTGAGATTTGAGGCATATGAAGTAGTTCCTCATGCTCTCATTGCCACTTGTCCTCTACCTTGTGCCCTCTACACCACCTGCACCTCTAGCTGATCCAATCTTTTCAAGACTGAGAGCTCTCCCCCAGAAAGTTAACAGTAGAGGAGGCTATCAGCTATAACAAAATGTGGGGCTTTCTTTCCTTCCCCCTTCAATCTTAGATTTGAGTAATCTCATTTGGTATCACCTGCCACTGCGAATCACAACACTGCTCACTTGCATATGCCTTCAGGTGATGCACAAGCGCCAAATTGCCAGTTGCCTTGAATTCACAAGACAGCTTTAGGACAGAGCAATTAAAAATGATCAGGAGAGTATTTTTTACACGATGTGCAAGCAAAGTGTCAAACTCTCTCCTAGGGCACAAATGGGTAAGCACCATTTTTTTTTCCTCTCAAACACAGCTTGTTTTCTTGAACAGGCTCATACAATTTATAGATCCCAACTACCTCAACAGCTTTGAGAATAAAGTTGGCTTAACCTCTTCTCCCTTACCAATATGTATTCTAAAGGTTGCCTTTGAAAGTTGTTTGTGATTGAGGAGCACTGGTTAAAATAAGAGATACGGCAGTTTGAAAAGCAATTATTGGCAGGATTCCCATACAGAATATCTATGACAATATTTTCTACGGTACTCATATGAAGGATACTGCAATAATTTTATTAATAATGGGATTTTTCTCTTCTGTAGAGAGAGGTTTTTCTAGCAACTTTTTTTTTTTTTTTTTTTTTTTTTTTTTTTTTTTCCCTGAGGCAGCAGGCTGGGGTTGGAGTAGGAACTATTTTCCATTAGCAAAGTACATGGAGTTTTCAGAAGTTTCATTAACTAGCTTCAGCAGCTCTGAAAGTGTAGATTCAAATGGTTATTGGGCCTGTTATATTGCACTGCAAATCTCACAAAACGTTGCCTCCAATCTGTATGGTAGAGAAATTACTTCCAGATGTAGCATATCTAACTTATAATCAAAGAACCCACCTCAGGTGAACTCGCAGCACTTAGGTCTACTTTGCAGCGTGTTTTAATTGTTTTGTATATTATAAAAATTTGCTGCTAACTAGAGCAATCAACAACTTCTGCATAAGAGACAAATTTGCAACACTGAGATATAGAAATGTACAACATAGATTTCTATTGGAAAAAATAAGTTATTTATGAAGTTCAACTCTAGGCTGTTTATCAGTACAGCGGATATTGTCTCAATACCTAAATATTTTCTTTTAATGAGGACATTTTTGTTAAGAGGAAGTTTATAAGTATATCCAATACAGAGATGTTTGCTCACTAATGCTTATAATTTTCAAATGGTCTGTTCATATGTCTAAGTAGATAATTACTAAAAGATGAATAGCATAATATCAAAAGACATCTGTGTTAGCTGCAGAAATATAATGAAGGCAATTTAGTAAGTTTCAGAACAAAACCCACAAATATTTTCTCAGTTCAAAAGACCCAAATGAATCTTCAATAAGAATCTTCTTAACTCAGTGCAGTGATTTGCACATATGGTACTTTCTACCCACAAACTTCTTAAAATACTCCTTAGGGACATGGATTGTACTACAGGTGTATTTTAAAATGTCATCATAAACAGTAGGATAAACATCTCATCAGCCAAATGGAATAGTGAACAAAAGGGTCCTTAGTTCACAGAATGATTTAAGCATCCTATTTGAAAGGGCACATCTTTGGTTGTGAAAACATGTGAGTCAAGGATAAGTGACCTGTGGCAGGGGTTGCCTGTAATCATGGTGCTGCAAACTATAACTGTCAATTTGTACAAAGGGCCCACTCCCATTTCTGGAAAACTTGGTGAAAGATAAATCCTTTGCTTATTCTTGTAATGGTCTAGACCAATCCAATTGTTTGAAGAGATACTTATTAAAAGAGCCATTAATGGATAAGAAACTGAGTGTTACAAATGTATGTTGGGAATTACTGTTTATTCTGAGTTGTAACACAGAAACAGACAACGACACTATGAAATTAAGAGGTAGCGTATTTGAAAGGAGTGAAAGTGAGTACTTTCTCTTGGCACCCAAAATTGGACATACTGTTCAAGAAAACACTGAAGGGAATAAAACGCAAGAGTTAAGAAGAAGCTGTATACACATGCAGATAGCAAAAATTTCTGAGTTATAATTCCTATTGCTAAAATTACTTTCCAGAAGAGGTTTTAAAACATGTTTCAGGGCTCAGACCAATATCTTACTAATAAGTAACCTGATGAAGCTTAATTTATAGGAGCAGATTATTCTTTGGAAGTGTCTAGAATAGCCTTCTGTAAAAACAGTAGATGAACAATCTACTTACTGAGTCTTACTGTGTATGGGAGCTGTCAAATAAGAACTATTTGTAAACTTGCTCATTGCTTCATACTGACATTTCTCCATCAGAGACATTTTGATAGAGATTTCCAGCTGCAAGAGAAGAGATAACAACCTTTGGGAGTTAGTCCAAGGTTAATTCAATTACGACTTTACTAATGTATAACTTTGGGGGTGTGGGTCTTGGGACAGGATGGATACCCTTTGTAGAAATAACTTGAGAAGTTCTGACTCACATTGTTGTCATGAGTCACAGTAGTACTGGCAAAAATAACTAATTCTTTGGTAGTTAACTTCACTAGTTTTATACAAAAGTGATAGAAATATGATAAAACTCATGGAAATAACTCCAGAATATAAACAGTGTTTCCATGCAATTGTAATATCCTACGCAATTTAATGGCACAAACTGATTTTTTTTTAAGAAGTTAATCTCAGGCTATTGTTTAGAATAAATAAAATATGATCTGTGGGCCCTTCTATGAATCTATTTATGTTGGCATATTTCCTTCTGGGCACGAAGGGTCCACTGATTTTGTGTAAATGCTTTCAAAATCAAATGTGGGTTTGATTTTTTTTTTTTTTAACTATTAAATTTTTGGTTTATTTGTTGTTGGTTTTGATTGTTTCAGGTCATTTTTTTTTTTTTTATTTCATTTTAAAATTAACCTAATAGTATAATAATTTTATTTTATTTTGTAAATAACTCAGAGAACTAGGCATAGTAATGTAGAGGAGGGAGTGCAATGTAAGCTTTAATAAGATGTAATGTGATGACTGCATTTTCATTAGCTGGTGATGAATTTAAAAACTCCTTAAAGAACATACAGTTACTCAAGAGAAAGAAAAATGTATCTGCAGTGCTGGGAAATCACTCCTGCATAATCAGAGAAAGTTCAATTCATACCCATCCCACCTGCTCATAGGACTGCTAAAATGGCATTAAAATCCCCAGCTCCCTAAGCTTATCATTTACTTTCTCATAAGTCTATAGCTCAGCAGTCTTTATAACAGATGCTAGAACATGATATTTAAACAAGGTTTATTATGTAAATACAAATCTATATTATAGAAATAAAGCTGGATCTATCTTGAATTGTTTCACATTTTACTATTGGAGAACAAATGATATTAATTTGAGTTTATTTAATGTTAACTATATTTCAGCCCAATTGAAGTGCTATTAAAATCGGATTTGGATGGTAGTAATCAGTGGAATATGTAATTGATCATCAAAGAATCAAAATAAATTGTTCAACTAGTGCTAGAAAGGGAGCTGGAAAGAGCATCGGAATAGTGAATGAGGCACGTCAGACATAAATGAGAAATTAACAAAGGTAATGAATATAATTTCTTTTCCAATCTAGCTATAAAAGAAATAATTCCAAACAGAATTTCTTAATTAGACTTGTATTTTCCCTGCAGGCCAAAATACTTGAGGGCTGAGGAAGTATCCAGCTGGATGGTCTCTGTGGCCGCAGATCAGCCTCTTTGGTTTTAATTTTTGCTTAAAGTTTTTTTTTTTTTTCCATCCTCCAGGATGGAGGGTGGAGAAAATATTGATCAATGTCTTTGTTAATGACCTTGATGACAGGAAGGACTGCGCTCTCAATGAATTTAAATATTTCAGATCTGCCTTAGGCTGTCAGGTCTCCAGCTTCAGTCCTGACTCTGCCTCCTAGATGGATCTTGGCCACATGCTGCTGTAATTGCTCTCTGGATGGACCCCTTGGATACATGCTTTAGTCTTGTCACCTGACCTATTTCCAACTCCATCTCCTGGGACTGGAGCCTATGGCTGGGACTGGTACCTGGTTCACCTCCTTGTATGTCTGGGGCTGTTGAAGGATCCAGCTCTGGTTTCTGCCCCCATGTGTGGAAACTACAGGAAAATACAACTTCCAGCTCACCCACCCTTTGGGAGAAGTTGGCCCTTACTGCACACTGATGAAATAAAAAGAAAACACTAGAAAGCAAATTTAAGAAGATGTTAACAGCCACTTATACAAAACATAAAATACTGATGAAGAAAGCAGAGGGAAACAAGACCTACTTTCCTTTAGACTGTGCATCATAATAAACTATATTTTGATGGCTTCTCATTGCTGCAGAAGACAGGTGTGCAGTCCTGGAAGAGATGTACCATACAGTTTGGATTTCCCTCCGTTGAATCTCTTACTACTGAATTCAAGAGAATTGCTAGGTACAAAAATAATTTTCTCGAACTGGTATCTCCCTAGTATATTGGTATTCTCCTTAACGGCATGTCACAAAAGAGTAGCAAGTAGAACAGGAGATAACTCTGAATAACTTGAAAAATAAATGTGTGAAACTCTGCAGCTTTTTATCTTCTTTTCTCAAAATATGGTCTTTGTAGCATCTTTGACAACATCCTATTATCCTATCCAACTATTTATTTTATAATGTTCCAGCTATAATAGAGGAGAAAATATAGAATAACAGTTATACCTAAGGCTAGTGAAGTTTACATGAGGAAAGAAAATAGAAATGAATTTAAAAGTATGGTCATTCTTCTTAATGTAGCCTATCAGATGTTGCTCTTTCTGGCAGAAAAAAAAATCCATCTTTCAATTCCAGGCTGATGTAAGAGGAAAAACAATACATGTGATTTTCCAACTAAGGAAACTTTCTGATCTGTAAAATGTAACACAGGTTTCCATAAATCAAGATAAAAATCCCTTTTACTGAATTTCAAAAAAGTATCTTCTTGGAGTTGTTTCAAAACATTTATGTCACAATAAACAAAAGTGAATGGTTTTGGACTTTTGCTTGTTTGTTTTTCTTTGTTTTTATAAGCAAAGGGCCAATCAATCCAATGAATGCATGTTCGTTCCCTATTCCTAGTTTTCTTCTTCCTCTTCAACATCCAAATGCATCCAATGTCTTTCACCGTGGTAAGTTTATTACCTTTAATCTTTCCATATTGCTCTAAGATTCTCTCTACTTGCTCAACCTCTGCTCTTGTCTTTTTAAAAGCAAGCAAAATTTTCCCTGCGTCCTCACATTTTTTCAACTCAGCCCTCCCTGAAACTTTTCTTCTTTCATCTGTGACCCAGCTGAACCACCTACTTGTTTCTTCAATCTCTGTCCATGTTTGATCTGCCAGGAGTACATCAGCAAAGTTTGTAGTCTGGCTGATTGACTCACATTAGTTTTTATTTGGATCCTCTCTTTCTCTGCATGTAGGCATCTAGACAAAAAGGATAAAGATCGGTTATAGCTATCTACTTTCCCAGAAGTGAAAAGAACTGAATGATTTTGAGATATCTAGATATCGACATACACAGCTGAAAATGGCCAAAATTGCTTTAAAATGTTACTAGGGAAAGAAGTATTACTGGTGGCCAATAAAAAAAAAAAAACAAACAAAAAAAAAAACCTGTTTATATAAGCATAATTTCTTCAGGAAGCCAGGCTAAAAATGGCCATTGAATGGGGACAGTATCTGGCCATTTAAATTTATTATGTTCAACCATTTAGTAACTTAAAGTTGTGGAGACAGAGTTTACTGGGAAGGGTTACAAATCCTTGGGCTATAAATTTGCAATGTTCAGCCAGACAATTAGAGCAGCTACCAGGAAGAGTAAAACTTTCATGCTCAGACATGAAACAGATTTACTGAAAATTGATTAACGTCATGTCCTTGCTGTATTAAAGATAGATAACAAGCTTCTGGCTGCACTGTTTAAAATCTTACCAAAGAACATTCTTGCTGTCTGCAGAGCCACTATATTTCGTGTGGCATTAAACAAACAAACAAAAACTGTTCTGGTCCATAGGCTAACGTGACAGATGCCTGCAAAGTCATTCATTATGAGGCCAGATTTTCCATGGATATTAAACACTGAATATTATTTTGTTGCTAATTTGGCATAAAACAGTGATGTGATGCAGATCTTTTTTCTTTTTTCGATTGAATGAAGAAGTACAGTTCAGTCTATGCAACATCTTAGCTGAGTATCAAATATGGGATCTTACGTAGGTCATAGCAGAGACAAGTATATGAAAGCTACTACACTAGTGAGATAGATAAAAATAGATTGAAAACAAAGGGGAAAAAATGATAGATTGAGAGAAAATTCAGTTGATCACTTCCTGTGGCAATATTTATGTAAAGTGTTGATAGATCTCAGACCTCTTAGTTTAGTAACTCATTGTGAGCAAAGAAAGTATGACACAAATTTAATTCTTCTAAGCAAATAATCTGGATTTTTCAGTGACATATCTAAATGACTACAGCTTTTTATTTGGAAAATGTATTGACATTAGAACTGAACTCAGCCAGAGATGCTTCTTGGAACTAAGCTGAAAAGCGAACAGCCCACAGGTAATGAGTAGATTAGCCGGACCTCCGTCACAACTCTCTCAGGTGGAGAAGCTTTCAGTGAGTACCAGAGCACATGTACATTATGTTTTGTCCGTTAAATAAGAAAATCACTGTGAAATCAGAACTAAAAATCCAAATGAGCACATTACACTTTGACCAAACAGTGGCAGTTGATTTTGTGTAAACTCAGTGTACAAATAAAATCCATCTGTTTTCTCCAACGAGAAGTCTAAATAAAAGGGATGCATTTTAGGAAGAATCATAAAACTTTGCCACAAATTTTGATGGAATGTAGATAAATGTAATATGTAATAAAAAATATTTTAAAATGGTAAAAATATGTCTGTATCTTTTTTTCCCTCTACATGAGAAAAACACATTTACATACCTAGACAAAATTATGAAAACCTTATCAGATAGGTGTCAAGCTCAGCAAAACGTGCACTGTAATTTCAGCATGATCATGCTTCTTAACAGGGCTTATACTCTTAACGATTATTTTAGGATTACAAAGAGTGATTAGGAGCCTAGAGCATCTCCCATACAAAGAGAAGCTGAGGGACGTGATAGTGAGAGAGCACTAGAACAAGGTGATCGAAGAGGTCATGGAGTCTCCTTCTCTAGAGGCACTCAAAACCTGCCTGGATGTTTTCCTATGTAACATACAGGAAGCAAATTAAGAAGGGGTTCATGTCATATTTTATGCATCACTAAAGAACCCACCCAACATAAATGACCAGCAGAACCACTTTACCTCTGAGTTAATATTATTAAGGCTAATTAATTTTAGAATAAACGTCAAGGTTTTTCGTTTGTTTGTTTGTTTTTTAATCAAGCAGCAATGTTCAGGACTCCTGAAAAGCCACAGTTTTGATGTTGAGGATGGTGGTCTTAAGTCTGTGACAAAAAAAGATTGGACAACTTAAATTGTCTCATCTTATGACTTATCCAAATTTACAGAAAAAAAAAAAAAGTGAGGCCTTATTATTCTTCGATCAGTAGATTATTTGCTGCCACAAAGAAACAGACCTGATTTAAACTTAGCCCTTGTTTTACCCAAGTTAATATTTTCATTTCAGTAAGATTCTTCCCACAGAAAAGCTTGTTTCATGAATCTGCCTGTTTAATGATAGGAATCTGCTGTGCATTCAGCTAACAAAATGAAATATTTTGCAAAATGACATCAAGGAAGTCCTCAAGTGAGTTAGAGGGTGGATTGCATAATACGAATCTGAGATCAAGGGCCTAAGCTGCAATGGTTCTCTTCTAAGGGCGTATTTATGCTGCATCTGTGCAAAGCAGTAGAGAATGTTATTCTAGAGTAGACGGCTATGATGCAGGAGAGGATCCTCGCTGATGAATCAGAGGATGTTTTACACGTAATACAGAACCTTGCAGCTGCATGAAATAAGTTTCCACAGGGAGATGGAAGTATAAGGAAATAGGAAATGCACATACAAGATGAGCAGATATCTCAGTACAGATAACTTCAGCTAACACTCAGACCTACAGTGCTTTTTTTGTTTTGTTTTTTAAAAGTGCTTCAATGCAAACAGCAGCACAAAAAAAAAAACCCTGCAGTAACTATCGTTTGTGCATAAATGCAAATACTTCCAGAGTAATACACGCATCAAGTGAACAGGCTCAGATTTTACATCATTTTAGTATGTTAGAATATAAAATGGCCAAGAGCTAATACATGCTCCATTCCAAGATTCTGCCACAAGAACAGTTATATCCATGCTTTAGGCAATTCTCTTCAGCTATCACTGCAATAAGAAGTTAGCATTCTCAAAACTTGCCCACCTTTACAAGTACTTCAAGCATTTCACTCTCTTATACTAATGATGTGTTTGCTTAAATTTTTGTGGCCTAAATTTGTATACTAATGCAATGAAATATTTTCTTTGATCTGAAATAACTTTAAGGAAGACTTCCACTAACACTGTTAACAGATAGAAAAAGTGGCTTTTTACCATTTGCGAAGATCATTCACCAGGACTGTGGCATCCCTCCTCACAAAGGTCAGCAAAAATCCACACTTGCACCACATTATCATAATCTGCAGCTTTAACGAGCTATTTCCAAGAAGTTTTGAGAGAGTGAAAGTTATGAAGTGAAAACTTATCCTAGAGAGGAGTGCAAGTCTATCAAAAACATTTTCCTGAGCAGAAAGAAAACAGTGGGGCACAACAAGAACCAGAACAACAAGTGAGGATGATGGGGCTCAGAACACTTTTGGAAGTGAGTTGGAAAGAGGACAACACGGAGGAATCAGCCTCATAACAGCTAACAGAGACCTACTTTTGCTGGGACAGGAGGTGCTAGGACACAAGGAAGCTAGCTTCTCGGCTTATTACTGCTCTCACTACACCCCCAGGAGGCATATTTGATGATGCCTATCAGTCTGAGGAGATCCTTATACTTTCTACTTTGTAGTGGAAGTGTCACAGAACATTTATGAAGTAGGGACACTTGACGTTTATAGACCTTGAGCACGGAGCTCCTTGCTTGCATAAACATATTCATTCCTAACCCCTTTCTGAACAAAAAGCAGGCACTGAATCATTCTCATCCAAATGTCACTGAACTTCTCCTGGTTTAGGCTGCTGGCAGTTCAGCTCTCAGAGCCAGTGTCCAGAGACATGGTTATAATAAATTTGATGGAAATAACATTGCCGCTTGATTGACACAGACAGTGACAGCAGGTATCAAGCTCAAGGTCCATATGACTGCTTAGTGTGAGCTCAAATCCTCAAAAGCTAAATACTACCAGATTAAAGAAAAGATCCTGTGCTTTTGACTGCTCTCAATGTTCATTTCTGTTAAGTCTGTATTTTCTTTTTTAAAACAATTTATTGCTAGGGCTAAATACTAAATTCAGTCTCCTGCTGACAGATTCTGTCTAGCTACAGTGAGTTTGTGGGGGAAAAAAAAAAAACAACATGGAAAGACATGGACATTTCAGCTGTATCTGTAGCACATCACCAATTTTATTTTGGGTAAAGCAATGGCTAAACTTTTAGTGACAGTTTACTACTCACAATGCTTCTGGGTACTACAGTAAGTTCTGATACTCTATATAATGATGTCAATTTGCAGAATTACATCCTCTGTAAACCAATACAAGTTAAAAAAATCTCAGTGCTAGCCAGGAAGATCAGTGTCTTTAGCATAAAAATGTCACTAGCTTTTTTTTTTGTTGTATTAATAACCCACAGTATGTAATCACTCAGTTTTGGTGCAGTAGAACTGAAATAGTCCCATAAATCAGAACCAAATTACACGCATTTAAAATAAAAGTTGTTCTGTTTATCAAGTAACTTGATAACTTGCTTCTTATGCCAATGTTTAGACGCTTCTCAGGGAATTTTGTGGGAATCGATAAACTAAGATGACGTGTGCATGACATCTGTGAATTCAAATACCAGACTGATCTGTAGACAGCCAGCCATAAGCTCTGTGTAAGAGAGGTGTGACATGATCTGACAAATTTGGCCAGACTTCAGAGGTTTAAACAGCACTACTGGCTTTCCAGCAGTGCTGTAATATTTGACTTGGTGAGTTGACAACTTACCTTTTGAACATCCACTGTTCATAACACTTCTCCTAAATTATAAGATTTTGGGGACAGGAATCTTCTGTTAATTCTGCATTTACACAGCAGCGAGCTGTAAATGAAGAAGAGCTTGTAGACAAACTAATTCATTAAGTGATAACCTCATAAATCTTGTCCCTGTTAAAACTCATGCAAGGCTTTCCAGTTCTGTCATTTGTTTTTAATCCCCAATTACAGCTACACATGTCAAATAAATAAAAGATTTCTCACTTGTATAACAGAATCCTATGCAGCTGTGACAATTTTTTTTGTCAACCTACAACACGGATATCTACATCTGAGCCTTCTGTCCCGAAGTACTTTGAAAATCATTAGAGAAATATATACATTTCTAAGATATCTTAAGCAGATACCTAAAAAAAGTTAGCTTCCCTAAAAAGGTATTTCTTCTCAATGATAGGATAAAGGTATAATGAAGCAAATATCTCAGACACATGCATCTGAATTTTGAATATCTAATGTTAAAGGAAAAGCTCACTCAGTTTGCCTTAGACCTTTATTTGCAAAGTAGTTGCTTCATGACTTGCTTTAAAAATGTTTGCTTATTTAAGCTTAGAGCTCTGCATTTGTCCTTACTGAATTGCATCCAATTTATTTAAATTATTTCCCTAATTTGCCAAGATCTTTTAAAGTCTGTCCTCACATATATTTACAGACCGTCATAGCTTGATGTCATTGGAAATTTAATAAGCACACTACACTATTTAATCATTGACTACCTACCCAATGATTCAAGTCACTAATGAGAACATGATGAGAACCGGGCGCAAGACTGATCTCGGCAGAACACTACTCAATACATAATGCTACCCAACAAAGAACTGTTAATGACTAAGCATGGTTTCCTAATCATTTGTGCAACTGTTCAACAATTCTGTGAATTATTTCTTATAAGAAAAGGTCACATAAAATGGTTCAAAGCCAATTGTGAAATCTAGATATTATCCTATACATTCAGTACTTCTTAACAGCAAGGAAGAAAACTTAGAAGATTTGTTTCTGACAAATCTATATTGGTTGTTGTTCATTATATAGCAATTTTTCTGAATATTTTTTTAGTGAAAATGTATATTTTCATTTTTTTATTGCCAAAATTAAAATTAAGGTAATTGCTCCATAATTCCCAGTTCACCTGCCACCTCCCTTAAAAATAAACATTCTATTTGCCCTTTTTCTTTCACGATCTTACTCCAGATTGAGTAGCACTCTCTATTTGAGCAGCCTTCTAGATTGTTTTTATGCAAACACTGAGAAGAAAAAGGAACTACTTGTACATCCTCAGATCTTTCCCTGATGGAGAAACATACAGCACAAAAATAAAAAGCAGTATCCTCAGTCTCACATAGACGTTTCAAGGTAAGCCTGTTCTTTGATAATTGGAAGATGAATTTTATGAGTTTCAGAAAACTTTAAAGAGTTTAATTCAGTAGTGTCTACTTAGTTCTTCTAACCTGTGTTTTTGTCCCTTTATCAGCCTACTCTAAAACATACATTCACTATGCCAAGGAAGAATTTCAATTTTATAATGTTTGATGAACTCCTCTTTTACTGATGTTAAACACTGTAAATCTTGTACTTTCTCTTCATTATACTATTCAGTTGAATGCTTACGGCAGTATATTGGTGTTTTAATACCTCACATTTTTCTATTTGTCATTCTAAAGAAATATGTTTATATATACAGAGCAATTGATTTTTATTCACCTTGGAAAGGCAGCATAAACTGAGTGAAAGTTCACACTGAGATCAACCTACAGTAGGATTTATAGAGAACACAAAGATCCTTTTTCAACAAAAAGAAATTTAAATCAGTCCATTCCCTTATAAACTAAGGAAATGTTATAATTTGTGGTATTTATAATGCAGAAATCACCTTACTACTCATGGGATGCTGATATTTTAATAATGAAACAAAGAAAAATTTCTACTCTCATCTCTGAAAAATTCTCTATGGGAGGTGGTGTTTGTGACAATTCGGTCTGTGATAAAAGTACTCAAAACCATAATGAAATGACTGTTCATAGAACAGGTTCGAAGAGTTTTGAAGAGTTTTAATTCTGTCATATTCTTAAAAAATATGGCCATGCCTACAGATCTCAACAGCGGTGAACACTGACTCTGAAAACATTTACATGGAACTCACACAGCCAAGGGTCATGGGCTGGACTACATGCCATGTGAGGAGAAGCTAAGGAAACTGGAGTTACTTAGCCTGGAAAAGTCTGAGAGGGGACATTATTGTTGTCTACAATTGACTAAACAGAAGAAACAGGGATATCAGAACCATAACATTACCAGATGCACAACAGGCATCAAATACCATGAGAGTTGTACTGTGATTCAAAATGAAGATGAACTCTTAGATTTTAAGCACTTACAGAAAATTAATTTTTCATAGATGTCGAGTTTTTGTCGAGGCAAAAACAGTACTGTATTTTAAATAATTGTCTTTTATTTTTGATTACATATTTTGTCTAATCAGTTGAAAGTATTCTACATTTACATTTGTATTTATTTTCCCACATGAATTTTGACTTAAGCAGATTAATATTGAACATTTTCAAGTAGTATATAGTAACTTCAATTTACAAGAAACATCGGATAAATGTTGAATCTTTTTTTCCTGAATATAATGAAAAAAGCAAGCTACAATTTAAATAACTACATTTGAAGAAGAGAGGAAATAATACAGGAATAACAGGAAATTCTGCACTGATCTTTTTAAAATTCTAAGTAATATCCCTTACAACTTGAAATCTAGCTTATAATGAATGAAATTAGTTCATATTATTCATCACTGGAATTTCAAGAGAGATACTTCTCCTTTAGTATCACTATTCTACTTTTACTTCTTCCCCTTTAGTATCACTATTCTATTTTTGGGAAAAATAATTTGACATTCATGTCAAAAAATGAATATGGAACAATTTGACAGATCTCTCTGGGAAGATGAAAGAAGCTCTATTACATGAAGAAAACAGAGACAAGGCAAAGAACAGAATTTCTGAGCAGAGGAAAAAAACAGGTGTTAATTACCCTGCAATTTCTTAGTACTATGCTTCAGCTTGCATCAGAGAAGTAAAGCTATGTACTGATCCACGCAATTCGTTAAGTCAAGTGGAGTTTTTCCTCCAAGATCTGATTAGCTTAATGAGCATGTAATTTCATTCACAGTTCCATCTACCTAATAAAGGGCAAATGCATGATTGAACATCCAATGTTTAGAATAGAATCATGTTAAGTAGCAAAATTCTGTAATTTTTTTTTAATCATCTTTCATGCAAGGGGCACATGTGAAGGATGATCAGGCAGTTCAGGACAGCTCTTGGGGTTCTCTTTTACTAATTGCTGTTTAAATGTTCTTGATGAATTAATCTCATTCAGTTTTAAGTTCATGCGTCCCTTTAATTTTGAAAGCAACACCTCACACAAATAGCATCTCCTACAGAAAGTAGTTTCAAGAAGTTTGGAAGAAGTCAGTTAGTGTCTGCAATGAGTCACAGAGCTGCATAGGAAGAAAGTATGCTGGTCTTAAAGTAATTACATCATAGAGTTCATAGTGGTGCTTGACAGCCCATTCAATACTGGATATGGTGGAGATGCTGATATGAGGGCCAGGTAACTGAAGCCCATAAAAAATAAGTATGAGAGTAGGCAGTGAAGACGTTCTGTAGTGAGAAAAACTAACTAGAATGAGCAGTTCAAGAAGCATGTTTCTGCCCAGGTTCTGAGAGGCAGACAGACAACATCCAGGAGAGTTTCCAAGAGAACAGCATAGAGGCACAGGAGTAGCAGATGTGATTCAACGTGTCTGCTGCCAGAAAGGTACTATTTAGCTCTGACTACAAAATCAATTCCTTCATTAGCAACCTTACCAGAATTTTGGCCCTTCTCTCTTGAAGACAAATGCACCAGTCACCAGTCCAGCAGTCCCTGTGAACAGAGCAAAAAGACCACATATTTGGGAGTTTGGCAGAAAAAAAATAAAAATAAAAGCAAAAATATAATAGCTAATTTTAGTTTGATCAGTGTTGCCTTGGTTATAGCCAAATAAATACAAGGAAAGATGGCTGGGTGTAACAGAGCACCACTCAGCTGTGCCTCTGGCCAGAGACTGTTCCAAACGCGTAGATTTACAGAACTTTCAGCAGCTCTTTCCAAAGATCTTCTAACCAAGATTAATCTCTGTAATTAATATCTAGAGATGAAAAAACCTTCATTACTATTCCTATTTTTACATCACATTTCATTCTAAGCACACATTATGTTCATTACGTGTACATTATGTTCAAAAAAATCATCCTAATAAGAAATCCATACGAATTTTAAAGAGGCAGAAGGAAAGTATATGAAAATAATGACTTAACCAAATACAGTTAAGAGAACAAATGCTGTTCTAAACTAAAATAGATTATTAATCACAGCATAATAGAAACACTCATTTTCAAATGAAGCATTACTCACAATACAATGTATGATAGATTTTAAAAAACAAATCTTTTTAAATAAAAGTTCACTTTTAACAATCAAAGAAACTGACAGACACCTACTTTACAACCTTGGGTGTAGTGAAATAGGGTCCCAACAGAAGGCTGTGTAAAATATTGAATCTGTAACTAGGCCAAAGACTGTCTCTTTAACTGGAAATGAGCTAAGTTGTGCTACCGAAAATTTCTTGGAAAAACATTTTAGATCTTTTCATTTCAAAAAACAGTTAAGCTTAGATTTTGAGAAATAAAATATTGCTTGAATTATGGGCTATTTTAAGAAGAAAAAAAGGCTAGAATAAAAAATCTGCATAATACAAATAATTGTCCTCTAGCTGAATTAAAAAAAAAAAAAAAAAAAAAAAAAAAGCAGAGATTAAGAATTTGGGTGCCTTGAGAGCAGGAAAAAGGAAAAAAACAACTGCATATTCCCTGCTGTACTCACTGTCACACACACACACACACACACACACACACACACACACACACACAAAAATAGAAGGGGAAACAAATTAACATACACAGAGATACCTTCCAGATGCCAAATGAAGTCCCACTCTGTAGACAGCTTCTTCCCTCTAATTTTAGCATGTGAAAGTTTAGCACTAGAACAAGTCATTCATACTACCTCTGTTGAGAATGAAAAGAGACAGGCATATTGAAAAGATAATTTATCCTATTTGACTTCGATCCCATTATGAGAAGAATTTGCTCTCCAAGGATTTTTTTTTGCTGTTGTTAAATGGGATTGACTAGATGAATAGCTTAAACTGTAAGTAAATGAATGTCTCAAGTTACATGTCTGATTTTTATATAAAGTCAGATAAAAGATGCCCCACTCACATTTGAAATAACAGGATAAAGTGAGATATTTTTTGTTCAGGAAAAAACAAGTGAACTAAAAAAAACAAACACTGTTGTTATAATTCGTAACTTTCCTGATTAGTAATTTCTGTTTTATCAAGAGATTCCTTTTAAAATATAAAAAGAGAGATATCTGAACTTTGAAAACTGAAAGCTGTCTTCAAAAAAAAAAATAAAAAAAATCAGTCATTAACAAAAGGATTAACTGGATATTTCATTAACCTAATTACATTTTTTATATAGTCCTGAAAAATACGATGGAACTAATATGACTAACTGTTATGTGCAGATTTGACTTGAAGAATGAACTCTGTAAAAACATAATAAGCATTTATTATTTAGTTACTTTGGATAGGCTGAAGATATACACAAGCAAATGTCTCTTAACACACCACACAGGATATTACCAGCAGAAGCTAATGCTATAGCTGACTGAGCTCTCCATTCAAATTAAGCATTACAGATTCGTGACAAGCTCATTCATGATTTGCACATGGGAACAAAAATATGTTCAACAACTTGGCATAAGAATAAAACTCTGTTTTAGAGTTCTGTGATAATGACCTACAGATATTTTATAAAGATTTACAGACTGGATTTAAACAAATTTCATCTGAAATAAGACCTGATACCACATTTAATACTATCCAAATATCTCACATGCTTCTTAATTCTTTTTTTCCCCTCATTCAGACAATATATTTTGAACTTTTTTTCACACCAAAATTCATCAAATCAAATTAATTATCAAACTCAGTTTATCTATCTTTTATATGGGAAAGCCTGCTAGTACATGTAGAATGAAAAAAGCAGAGCTGAAAGGATTCTTGAGGGATTTCTTCCTCTCTGTCTCTGTTCTTGATTGGTACCATGTCTGATGAAATGCTTCTGAGTTTTTGAGTATAAAACATCTATGTATGCTCCATGCTCCTCGTTTATATTAGTTGTCACAGTTCGATTCTTAAACTTACATTTTCACTGTCAGTGAAATATTCTGATGTTTCTCTCTTACCTAGAGTATACGGTATCTTTGATGCTCATATTTGCTTGATAAATAAATATATATCAGTATCTACTTACATACTGTCAGAGTTAATGACTAGATTCCCTGGCTAGTACTAGCTTCAACACAGCTCTCATGGAATACATGATTACTAAGTTCTCAATAAGCATTACTGGAACATGAGGAAAATAGACTCAGCTGACACAGAGAACCTGCCATACAGTTTTCAACATGGAAAAGAATTAGGGAGGGTGCAATACTATTCATTTAATCTCTGTCAAGCTTTATATGCAGTTGTACTTCGAAGTCTTAAAAATTTCTACTAGACTGGGTTTGCAAGCCAGGTGTTGCAGAGAGTTGTTACATTCTTTCAAATTTCATGTTTATTTCTATCTTCGTGATTAATTTCTGTAACACATAAGTAAAAAAAAAAAAAAAAAAAAAAAAAATCAGACAATGTTAAGATACAGACTACCAACACAAGACAAATAGATTAGAGCAACTGGACATCACAATTTTACACCAGAGAGAATTACAGTGAATGTTCAGAACATCAGTTCTAAATCACAACACTATACAAAATCCTATGGCTCAGGATCTGATTCTTTCCCAATTTTAATAGTAGGGCTGTCAAAACATGGAAGTTACATGCCTCAAATCTAGTCAATTAATGAATAATAAAAAATAAGGGATATAGAAACACATACTTTTGAGATAATTTTAGCTGAAGAAATAAAAATTAATAATAAATATCAGGAGAATGAGAAAAAGTGATTTAATTAGGGTCAGTAATAAAAATGCAAAAGGAGAACTCAAGATAGATAGATCTTTGCAAGGATCTGTGTAGCAGAAGTACTTCCTGTATCACAGATGTTCCGTATAAAATTGCCCCAAATTATATGTAAATAACAAAGGTTTCAAGACAAAGCCTAGCAAAACACAAGACTAGAAGATATTCAGTCCAGTATTCTCAGAAAAATAAAGCACAACTTCTGAGCAGCTGATGGAGACTTTCAAACAGCATAGGCTGGATCTGGTGCAAGCTGTGTCTTTTGATTAAATGGATTTCAAAAGTATTCATATGAACTAAAAAAAAAACCCCATTTTTTCAGCTTTTGAAACATCCTTACAAACAGTTCATTCCTCTCTTTTAAGCATTCTGAGTGAGAATAGAAACAACTTGTTTGCTCATTTTTTATTTTATTCAGTAGGATTATATCTGTGCTCTTTTTTCTTCTCCCACAGATAAAAAAATTAATTATTCAAAGAAAAATAAATATAACACATCAGAATTTATTAAAACCATTGTCCTAATAGGACAAAATTTAAATAAATGATTAATTAAAACCAGATATTTGGTGGAAAAAGTAGAATAGAGACAAGTGAGTTGATCAAAGCAAAGCAGAAATTACAGAACTAGTGATTTTGAAGTCCAAGGCTTCTTATCTCCTGGTCACTACTGCACTGAGTCACAATACTCATTTCAGAGAGATTTGGCTAAGTGCCTGTCTTACCCCTGGAGAAAAAAAGTTTCAAATGCCTCATATACACAATGGTATTACAGAAGCCATTAAATCTGAAGAGGTAAAGTAATAATGCATAGTGTTAAGAATAACTCTAGTATGAAAGTAATTCAGTAATAATTTATAATAACAATGTACCTCACGCTTGAAATTATTAAGCAGATATAATTTAAGTAATTGATTAGACCTGCTTATATATTTCATGAATAAAAGTGTTTCATGCTCAATCTATGATTCCTGCAAACATCTACTTCTATGAAAAACCTACTTATACTGAAATTTACCAGCCCAATCTCATAGTCATGACTATAGAAAACATTCTCTTCACGTTTAGTTTCTAATCAACACAATTTTGTTACTCCAAACTACTCTTAAACCCTGTGTAATATATCCTCAATTGTTTCACTGGGCAGTTCATAAACTGATGCTACCTAGGCCCCTTTACAGACAATTGTTGTTACCTACTTCACTAGCAGATTCTTTACAAGCAGTCCCTGAAGCCTAGACTACAATTGGGTTTTTAAGGCCCTGGCAAGTGTGATCACACAACTATGGTTTTGTTTTTTACTATTTTAGAACATCATTGTATTTTGGGTAAGTTTACACATTTAAAAACCCATGATAATATACATATACATAAAATAATTCATTGAGAAGTATACAAAATTCTGATTTAATCCACTATTAAGCCTATTCATAAAATTTCTTTTTATTCGTTAATTTAGTTTCCCAAATGCCTGAAGAGTAGAGGTATCTTGGCAAAAACAGTTTAAGTCAAAACATCTGTAAATTCTGACCCTTACATTAGAAGGCCCACCTTCAACCTGCTTACATTTTAAGTACTACCTTTACCATCTGATCAGTTGAAACAGATGGAAAAAGTTTTGCTATTTAAGTAAATGGAATACAAAATGGTTTTAACTCTTTCTCTGACAGACCACAGTCACACTGACATATTTGTTTAGATTTCTTCTAGGAAAACTTGTCCTAGTATCAGAGATCAGACTAACCATTTTAATCTTTCTCCATTGAGGCAGTAAGAGCACTGATGTGAAGGCTTTTCCTGGAATTTTCTATCTTCTCCCTCACTTTTCTTCTATTTTTCTTTTCATAAGATACAGAACAATAGGAAGAACTTGTCCTAGTTTTGCTTTCCATAACTGAGAAATGTTAATCTAAAATATCAAGAAGGTAAGTAAAATGAAAAAAAATGTAATATAAAATAGTTTTGCAGGAAAACTCCAATGGATTCTTACGTTCATCGTTTTCATTACTTGGAACAAAATAGAAAAAACTTCTTACTCTTAGTAAGAAAGCTCTGGAAATTATCCACTACAATCATCTGTGGGACTATGGTAAGAACTGAAAACATACACACTCAATTACATTTCACATAGTCACTGATCTTTACATGCAATAACCTGAGAGGTGATACAAGTGACCATGTGATCAAGGAGCCAATGAGGGGAACCACCTTGCTGGATTTGTTACTAACAGACCGGGAAAAATTGATTGGGAATGGGAGGAAGAACAAAGTTAATCTCTTTCAGTAGAGCACAGTGATGGGACAAGGAGTGAAGGGCACAAACTGAAACACAGGGTCTTCTGCCTAAACATGTGAAAATGAAATCCATACCATGAGGGTGATTAAATAAAAGCTTAGGTTGTTTTCAAAGGCTATGAAGATTCTGTCCTTGGAGATATTCGAACCCAGAACAGATACGTACCTGAAAAATCTAGTGTAGGTAACTCTGCTTGAGCAGATGATTGTAGTGGATAATTTCCAGAGCTTTCCCACCTCAGACATTCTGTGATTCTTTTTAAAAATGGTCACTTAATAAAAATAGCTTATTCAAAGAAAATTATTATGGAAACTGACTATGATTATCTCTGGTTATTTAAGCATTTACATTGATTAGACAACATTTGACAATTTTCATCAAATTGTCTTCTGTACACCAACCTTTCATTTTTTTCTCTGACAAGACTCGAGTAGTAGCTAAATCCCTGGTTGAAGCCAGACTCCAATGCCCTAGAAGGCAAATTCAGACATGCATACAGAAAGTATACCACTGGAGACCATTCTCAGTGAGTAACATTTAGGTGAGGCAGAATCCGAGCCTGGCAGATTGCTCAGAAACTGGATTTGATGGGGGAAAGGAGAAACATCTTATCTCTGCTATGAGAAGATCAACCTGAATACGAAACACTAAGCTTTTTTTTCTTTAGTTACTATTTTTAAACATCTGTTATACAAGATACAAGTCGTTAAGTGACATCTCGTATGTGCAATGAAGACAATCTCATGCTTTAATTTCCAGCAAACAGTGATGGGTTTATGGCACTACCTTCCAACAAAGGCAACCCCACACAACAGGGCTCAAACCCATTCAGGGCTATTCTATGCAGGAGCACCCAGGACCGTTTTCCTCACTGAGCTGCAAAACCTCTGTTATGAGCTGTCTGTAACACTCAGATACTGAACACCAGGGGCTGTGTGGTATTTCTCAGCAGAAGTTTAGCTCCACAGTCACCAACATATTAGCCACTCTATTTTAGAAACTTGTGTCTTCTAACCTGTTCCCCTTCTGAAGAAATACCATTTGCTAATGGCAGTCACTAATGTCTCCATGTGGGCTGAGAAGACCTCTTCCTGCCAAGGAGTAATGATGGGTGGAAGACAAAAGCAAAAACAAGCTGTGGTTATTCATATTTCTCAACACAGGAATTTCAAAAATGGAGTTCTGTATTTACCATCCTGGTCTTTGAAAGTTTCCTCTCCCACCTCCTGTCACTTCTGAAACAATTACAGCTGGCTGCCTACAAGCAGCTTTGTTCCTGGGGAGTAGAATTTCTATTGGTTACATTGTATCACAAATGACACCTCTGTATTTTGCCTACTTTCTTCTCATGCTTTGACAACTTGCCATTTGATTACATTGGAATTTAAGCAGAGCACACACTGCTATGCTTCTTTGCTTTGGAGCACTAGTTCAGAAAAACAAACAGGCATGAAGAAACATTAAGCTGATTTCATTCCAGTTGGGTGACTTTAGATGGTAGCAAGACACAACTCTTCCACCAAGATGGCGCATGGAATAAACAATGTAACTGTTTTGTTCTTAAGCAGCTGATCTTTCTTATTAGCAGATTTCAAGCAGTTTGAGAAGACTTACTTCCTTCTACAGAAATTAAACTGAAGCATCTAGAAAAACAAAATCCCAAATGGATCACATCTCTAGAAAAACAAACTTTTTTTTTTTTTTTTTTTTTAAATTCCAAGGCACAAACATAACTGCAACAAAATGAATTTCAGAGCTATTCCCTATTAGATTCACCTTTGGCTTGATAAAAAGCGTGTTTCTAGTCTCTCCAAAAAGAATGTACCTCTTTCCTGATTAATAAATCATTTCCATTCTTCACAAAATATTCTGTCTTCCCATGTCAGGAGCACAACTCAACAAAGAAGAGCTGATTAAAGCTTGGACATGTAAAACATGAGCAATACACAGCAAATCCTTTCAAAGCTGTATGCTATTAGAAAGGATTGATTTCACGTGGAATGGCTGAACATAGAAAAATGAACACTAGAAAATAGGATTTGATTGTTATATTCCAGAAAACTGGGTGTCACAGGTGAACTAGAAAAGAGCAATTTTGTCTAGATAATAAAGTGACATATGAGGAGAGATCAACAAACCATCAGTTACACACAACAGCAACCAACCCAGAAAAGCAGACAAACTGAAGACATTTGGATTTTCCTGGGATTTAAGTAATGTAAAGGTCAGAAGCTAACGCAGAGGGGTGAAGGGCATGAGGGAAGACTCCAGAATGGGCATAAAACTAGTGAAAAGTGTTTCTCAGGTTCCTCACACTGAGGACTTGCGGAAGTCTAGCAACACAGTGAGAACAAATGTGTACAGTCTAATTCAGAGATCTTTCACACAATTCCCTTTGCTTTTCCATGAACTACTATGAGTAGTTCATGCTACCAGTGCTCTAGATTACAGAACCACAGATGCCAACAAGCAGCTCACGCTTCCTGGATTTTGGTATCATGAAGGAATACTCCAGAGGTGGTATGCTACGGAAAGCTGCAAGTGGGATGTACAGAGAGTGGTGGTTGAAGCAAGGCTTTTGTAATTGCATGCAGCTTGTTAGCTCATGGAGCTGGAGCCTCACAGGCAAGAAAAAAAAATAGAGGAAATGGGACAACAACTAAACCTATTTGAATTACTTGAATATAAATGGAAGATTAAAAGATAAGAAGAATTAAACAAATGAGGAAAAATGTCATTTTAATTTAACTAATTCTTTGTATGAAACTGGAGATAAAACAAATATCAATTATTCATTGAAAACCACATCCATTGGGTTAGATTTATTTAAATATATATATAAATGAATATGGCTTTTACACATTTAAGATGTTTATTTAATGAAAATGAACCATGTGATGCATTGAGGGATTATTACTTAAAAATAGCAGCACTCTATGATGCAGAAAAAAGGCGGAATCTTAATTGTTGCTTTCATTTATATTTCATGTGTAGAAACCCCAGCATAAAAAAATTATAAGAAGCTGACTAACTAACTCAAAGTTACTCAAAGAAGTATGGTTTTCTAATTTTTTTTCTAAAACTTATTCATTTATGCTATTATCTTCAGGTGAGAGCATGAAACTGCAAATTAAAATACAGCACTGCTCTGTCACATTTTGATGTTCAGAGAATTTCATGGCAACTTTTATTTTAGTCTGTTAACTACTAGAAAAATTGTACAAGTGGACCTCCTGTGAAAAAGCAAACTGCTTAGTACTTATCTAAAAAAAAAAAAAAAAAAAAAAAAAAAAAAAAAGATCATCTGCTCCTGCTGTGTCTTACAGATGGGCACAGCTCTGTAGCTTTGCAATTTAATCTTTCCCAAAGCCTTACAGGGAATTATGCAAAGGATGGCCATACGAGCTGGTATGGCCACATCTGCACCTGGCCTTAAGAAGGCGCCTTGCAGAAATAAAAATATAACAATCTTGTAAAGCCCGTAACTCCTCCAATCACATCCAGTAGCTTTAGTAAAAGTCTTTCTACCACATCCCAAATAAAGCTGCTGTACCCAATGAAAAGTTTTCCATTCCAAATCCAAATGAAATAATTATTATATGGGAATGTCAGCTAATGAGATTTCCCCCTCCCCCAGCTTTGATCATTTCTAATGGAATTATTCATTCAATATACATGCTATGTATGTAATACATTAAATTTATTTATGAATTGGCAATTATGCAGTAATGAACATACAAAGAATACTTAACATACAGTGTCCACCAATGATGCAGGGATTATGTTTTTTGTATATGGCATATGGTGAATTTGTATAGAAACTTAAAGCATTTAGAACAGACTAATGAACTGCATTTGCATTTCATTATTTTTAATAGTAGATATTTTATAAAAACATCATCATCTAAAACTCATCCAAAACATTTTTCTCCTATTTTGTGTGGTGTGCTTTAATTAGGAGATCAACTTAAATCATAGCAAAAAGTTATGCTCAGACACATACCCTGCAAAATAAAAAGAAAAGTGACAAGCCACCCCCTGCACATTGTCACAAGTTTTTCCTTGATTTCGTTAGTGCTCACAACAGAAAACCTCAACCAAACTGTTTTTCTGTGCACTCACTGTGATATCCACAGATCACATTAAAAGTAGAATTCCTACTTTTATAACAACTGCCACAATGGTGTGCATGTCTGCTGCCTGTAATGAATACAGTAACATGCACCCAGGGATGCAGGAATAAAATCTGCAAGAAGCAAAGATACCAGTAGTTTATGGTTCAAGAATAGTTGATCTTAGACTTCTCATGGCTAAAAACCTCTGACGTCACTGGGCAAAAGGAAACAAGGTAAAAAAGCAGCTACATATAGAACTAACATTTATGCTTGACTAGAGGCAGTGAGAAAATAATAAAATTGGTTAGCTGATGAGACACCCTACAGGAATTTTTTCACAAAAACAGGAAAACACTGTTAAACTGACATTTACACAGCAAGCCACCAACCAGAAGTGCTCGGGGCACCCCCTACACTGAAGCAAAATGCCAGAGCTGTATGATGATTAGACTTTGATAGATCCCACTGACGTCCCAAAGGCCCTTCTGTTTCTATTTTTTATTTCTTTCATCTGATCTTCATCCATAGTTTGACAAACTATTTTTAAGTGCTCATTTTCCTTGTGATCTGTATATTCTAGGCTCACAAAACAAATGAACTCAATATCTTAACCTGATCACTGACGCAGTTACTTGTTGTTTACCTGGCACCATAATCTGAAATCCAGTCAGTTTAGGAACCTAGAAGTAGTGACAAAATCTAATTACTTTAAAAATATGGACAAACATAATCCTGCAGCCAAGATCACCCACAATTCACATGCTTTTAAGTCACATTCTACTATTATCTTCAGTTTTTTTACTCTCTGAATTATTCTCCACAAAGTAAAAGATACATAAAAATAATAACCATAAAGTTTTTGTGTGGAAGAATTCTGCGTTGCTCAGAAAAGAGCTCAGAAAAAAAATCCCACTGAATGGCCCTCAACAGCAAAGGCACACATGCAAAAGGTAGGTGATCACCATCACAATCATAAAGATGGTGGGGGGAAACAGGAAAATGGGAGAAAATTTCTCAAAACCAAAATTAATGTAGGGGTATTCCAAATCAGCACAAATATAATCAGCCAATTACACAATTTTTTCATCATTAAAGAGCAGAAAATACTAGTGAACAAGGTTAATTTATCTGCACATGCAGAATTCAGCTGCTCAGGCACAAATTTAGTGCCTTTTCAGCCACTTCACCATACCCAACTAGAGCAAAGTAGGTACAACAAGCACTTCTGATCTCATCAGTATTCAGAATCCTGTTTTGCCTGTTAGTCAGAGGAGAAATTGGAAAGGGGACAGGAACTCAGCTTAAGACAAATAAATGAAAGCTTCTCTATACATTTTGTTACAATATAGGTCTGCTACCTACTAAGGCTAACATAGACTTAACTGACTAACTTGAAATATTATTATTTTATCTTACGTTTGCATTGTTAAATGAGAATTGAAAGTCTGTTCATTCCTAGAAACTGTCCACAAAGACTAGAAACCATATTATAGATATTTTTTTTTTTAATTAAACTTACAGACATTTTGTTTGATGGAGTATAAGAGTAGCTCTGATTCCAGGTTGTTTCACATTTTGTGAGTTAGTTTAGGAGAGCCAGTCTTCTGCTGAAGGGAGACTGATATTTAAAAAAGAAAAAACAACTAATGTTGATCTGTAGCGTGAATTCATCTTTTTTTGTGTATTTACAATTTCCAACAGAAATTTTGCATCCTCAGAATCAAAATTATTCCTTAGTAATTCCAGTTTTTTATCCATCTCTGAATATTGAAAATGAGCAATAATGCTATAACATGATGGAAAGTACTGTGATAACATCAGGGTGGCGAGGTCTTTGGCTACAACAAATGAGAACAATCCCAAAAACAGCAGCCACAGATACAGAAATGAAGGAAAAGAGCTTCCTACCCCTGGAAGGCCACCACTATGGGAGGCAAGAATCTCCAGCAAGATACCCTTATCTCCACCTCCAACTCTTGAATAAGGTCTAGGAAGGGGTGGATCCTGACTCCACCTGTTCTGGTCACTCAGATGCACTGCATGCACCTGAGCTCCCCTGGGTTGGCCCTGCCTTCCCAACAGGTGCTCAATCACTACTTCAAGCTTCGACTTAGCATTTCCTCTGCACAGATAATTAGCCTTTTTTAGTATCTTGCTTAAGCTGGATAAAAACAAGTACCTTGTTTTCTACCTGTCATGTTTGTGCTACATAATAAAGCTTTAATAAGATAAATACTCAGATACTGTGGTGATAGACATAGTGCAAAGAGATGAATATATCAGATGATTTGGTAAATTTCATTTTTTGAACCTCAGCAAAATTGAAAGGCATAAAGGGGCGAAGAGAATTTCCTAAAGGAAGTTCACGTTATCACAAATTAACCATTATTTAGTCACTAATTACAAGATGCTGCTAAGGGAGCTGTGCGTCTGTCAGAAAACTGTATTTATATTTAAATGAATCAGTAAATACTTGCATTGCAATATACGATCAGTGATGAATTCTAAAGTAGAAGGAAAGTTGTCCTACGTTCTTTGAAACAATGCATCTTTTTTAGTTGTGACTATGAAGAACAAATGCTCAAATTTGGAATACATGTATTCCTATGTAATACTAGTCTGCTGTGGTAGGATGTGCTAGTATAATATGTTTTTAAATCAACCACAGAAGGAAGTAATATCTGAATGGACAACATTAATTCTAAAACTTTACGTTTGTTCCTTTCATTATTTTGAATGTCCAATAGATTTTGTTCTGAGGAAAATAACAGAAATTTACTCTACCACTTAAAGGATACATGTTCACCTTGTTAAAGCTGTGTTTATATTTATCCAAATAACACAATAAGCGTGGACTCCTTAAAGAAAATAAGCAAAGGCATGGTTTTCAAATGGAAAATCCCTGGAACAAATCAATTATACCAAAGGAAACTTTCTACCTCCTAAGTCATGCAGATGAGTTTATAAACACCCTGGAATTCAGTACATGTTTAAGTGCAATTCCAGTTAACTTTGTTGCATGGAATGAGAGAAAAATACAATTTCTGTTCTTTTTTTTCTGATTGATCTAAGCTGCAGTAAATAATCGCACAACTGCATCTGAATGTTTTCTTTAATTCTAATTTGTAATTAATCTCTTTATGTTTCCTACATTGTCATCTGTCTCAACAACATTAAATTCCAATTTGTTGACATCTGGTCCAGGCTAAATCAAATCAAAGATGTTTGACATTGCAGAGCTGTACTCAACAAGCTCCAGATAAACGGCAGAGATTGGACAGAATTTCTCAAGCACTGTAACAGAACTCCTTCATACTCAATCCACATTGAAAAATAATGTGAGGCTCGAGTATGAGGAAAGAAAGAATCAAGAATTCAGAAGAGGAAAAAAGGTCTAGCTCCTTCTATTTAAATCTAAGTGTAGAATAGCATAATTCCAGTGGAGTCAGGAGAATTATACTGGATAGGGAAAAAATAAAATCAAAATAAGGAGAGAGGGGGAAAATATACATTTCATTATTTTGTAAAAATTTGGCTGGCTTTTAATATTTTGATGAGTTTCTTTATTATTCATAAATGCATCATTCTAGTCCTCTTGAAATACAGCTATAAATAAGCTTCCTTAAACAAAATCTATCTACCTGAAATTTTTGCTTAGGTAATGAATAAAACTTTCCTCCAGAAATCTGAAGCAGAGTCAAGAGAGCAACTCGGAAACAGGAGGTTTCAAAGTAGGAAATGATCTCATTTCTTGCAGATTGTCTTAGCTTCTTGTCTAACTAAAAACCTAAAATAGATTAGTTGAGTAATTTTTAAGCCTTTAAATCATTAAAATGACTGAAACATTTGCCAGAGTTAGTGGGCAGGAAGAAGCTCTCTTTTATACTACGCCAAGTTTTTTTAATCATTATGTCTGATTCAAAATTTGTAAGGGCTTAAAAGTATGTAATCTTGGAGGTCTTAAAGAATGTTTAATCTCTAGAAAGGGGAGAGAAAATAAAGGCAGTGGAACTGTACAATGAACAAAGATGAAGGGAGTAAAGAATCCTTGCATTGCAATCCTGGCTCTGAAAACAACTTGAAGTGAGATGTCAACCAGTGATCTGTTCTTACTTCTGATTCTTCATTTGTGAAATGTAAATACATTCTAAGTTTGTGAGAATTACTGTGATTATACAGTGCTGTAAAATCCATAATCTGAGTTTAAACATGGGACATTTCAAATAAGAATGTAACAAGAAAGTCTATTGCACAAGAAAGATCTGGAAAGGTGGCATTAATGTTTTCATTTCTTCCAGGGCAGAGTTTCTTAGGAAAAATTACCTATTTTAATTTTATGAAGGTAATCACATTCTCCATGCTTTGCAGCATGGACTGCAAAGACTAACTATGTCAACACTGATCAGAGCACCATCCAACAAGACTCTTTGTCCTTTGCTGTATCCCCTGGGTTACATCTTACAAGAAAATCTGCCTGCCTACACTGACTACACTGCAGACTTTTTCCAGACAGTTTCAGAGATTGAACAGACAGCATCCGAGGGCTGCAGTGAGAGCCATTCTCTCGTGGGTTTTACAGTGTAATTTCATATACAGTTTGAGCTCAGTTGTCGTAATTCCCAAACTAGTGGCAAAAGTACTTCAATGTAATATTATTTTTATGTTGTGACTTGATGATGTCTAGAGGTTCCTTCAAACCTCTACAACTCTGTGAATTTATGTTGTTCCACAGAACGAAGATTTCTTGTTGGGGCATGTTTTTTGTTTGTTTGTTTTTGTTGTTATTTGGTTATTTTATTTTGTATTACTTGTTTGTGTGTTTTAACCAATGATTGCCGTGCCAAATTATTAGCTCAGTAGATGAAAAAAAAATGAAATGAAGTGATGATAATGAGAAAATCAGCCCAGTTCTAAATGCAGCAAAATCCAACAGCGAGAACCAACAACATTGCATTACCAATCTGATATGTAACTCTGAACTAGCATATAAATGCATAAGAAAAAAAGAAGGATGGAAATGTGATCAAATCAGAAAATGTCAGTAGAGTGAGTGCTCTTCTCTACTCACTGCCTGAAGAGATCATAGAATCATAGAATCATGGAATTTTGCAGATTGGAATGCTCGAGTCCAAACACAACCTAACCATATTATCCTAACTCTAACAACCCTCTGCTATCTTATGTCCCTGAGCACCACATCCAAATGGTTTTTAAACACATTCAGGGATGGTGATTCAACCACCTCCCTGGGGAGCTTATTCCAGTGCTTAGCAACCCTTTCTGTAAAGAAGTTTTTCCTGATATCCAACCTAAACTTACCCTGGCAAAACTTGAGGCCATTTCCCCTTGTCCTCTCACCTGTCACCAGTGAGAAGAGACCAGCTCCATTCTCTCTGTAAGCAACTTTCAGATACCACATGTGAAAACCCCACAGCAAACATATATACTTCAGGCCCACTAAAGTGCAGCTGCTCTTCACTGACCTCAGTTTCTGAAACAGAAATAAACAAATAAGAAGTAACACATACCTAGCAAGAAAATCTCCACATGAAGGTCCTAGTTACAGCAATTCACAGAAAGTGATTTTATGGACTCTAAGCAGCTGCAGGAACCAGCTGGAAGAAGGTCTGTGGCAAGAGCAGAACCTCTAAGTCTCTTTTCCACGATAAGAAGAGCACATACGATTCAACTCCATGTGCATCCCTGCCCCTCCTCTTTATTTGTTGAATGATGCTCATCCTGTATGCCTTCACCTTCTGCCTTCACTTCCAGGTATTTTGAAAGATCTACCAGTCATATTTGAAAACAGACCCTCCCATATGGTGAATAATGCTTCTAATAACATCCTAGGCCATACCAATGGCCATAAATGCCTGGGGCTATTGAGACTTCCTCAAGATGCCTGCTGGGGAACAAAGAGCAACTCAGGCCCATTATTTTCAAGTTATCAGCTTCCCCATAGTGGTTAAGTGGGTGTGTATTCCCTTGAAGTGCTCCAGGCAAAAAAGTGCTTCTGCTGGCAAAGATTTCCTCCCACAGAAATCTCTCTCCTGCAATCACCTGAGGGAGTTGCTTCCATGATGGAAGAGAAAATACAGTAACAGGCTGTCAAGACTGTCTTTCTTTCCCAGCCCCCAAGTACCTATTTTGTGCAGAATGGGCAAATCTGCTCCTCCATGGAGCATCCCTGAGCAGCTGAGGGGAAGGGATAGATGCAAGTACATCAGTTGGCTATAGTCTTCTAAGAGTCAGCTCTGAGTCATCTCAATCACCACATCATTGTCACCACTTAACACACGGGATGACCAAAGCTTTTGACAAATGACTAATGAGTATCTATAACTTCTATTTTCAACTTTCCTTCTTTTTTGGGGGGTCTGATTTCTCATATCAGCCACTCATAATCATCTTTAAAAGTAGCCTTCACAGAATACCCTCCCAAGTTCTTAGTTATATGTATATTAAATATGTATATTAAAGAGAACTGAATTTCCAGACTAAGTCTGAAATTCGCCAGCTTCAGGGCTACATCCTAGCTGACATGTTTCACTTTGGCCCTGCTCTAGAAATAGGACTACATGGTGGAGTACACTGAGACATAGGACAATACATGATCCCATTCCTATCTGCCCTCCCACAGAAACACACAGCAGAGGCTTGCTCTCTGCAGTGCTAATGTAAGCCTGAGTGGCTTGCTAGAACTACTTGAATTACTTGAGTAACCACTACTAAGAGAGGGCAGGATCACAGAATCAGAATGGCCCGGGTTGGAAGGGACCTCAAGGATCATGAATCTCCAACCCCCCTGCCAAATGCAGGGTCAACAACCTTGCCATTTAGTACCAGACCAAGTTGCTCAGGGCCCCACCCAATCTGTCCTTGAACACCTCTAGGAATGGGACATCCCTGACCTCTCTGGGCAGCCTGGTCCAGCACCTCACTCTGTTTCCCTCTGACATCCAACCTAAATCTTCTCTCCCTAAAGGAGGGAGTATCTTGCAATCTAAATCTGTTTTATGCATCACCAGCTGGACTACGCTGCTCTGGAAAATAAGAATGGCAGAAATAAAACGGCAGAAATACTAGCTGTATGCATTACTGTAGCTATAAAAAATACTCTGAAGGGAAACATTAATTCTAAACATACTGTTATTCAGGAAAAATCTTATTGTAATCTTTTCCAAATCTGATGACAATGCCCTGATGAATTATCCAAAGAAATAGCATCTTAATATATATTTTTAGGATACGCTCACCTGCTTCTCTTATTTCTTTGAAAAAATGCTGTCACTTTCAATAATATTCTAAACATTTCAACATCATTGATTAAATTGAATTATCAGTATTTTTCTCTAGAAAAGCATTAAAAAACAGAATTATTGTTACTTAGCCATAAATCTATTGCATGATTAACACTACTGTAGTTTAACTTGACTATCATGAACTCAAGTGTGTGACTGCTGTGTTTTAAATCTCACAGTGACAGCAAGAAACACAGTATAACCTTGCATCCACATCTTAGTGATGTAGATATTGGAGATAACACACCTCTCACTCAGCGATTAAATTCCTCAGTGTTCACTGAAGTTATTCCAAAATTATACATATGCAAATCACAGGAATATAAAACTCCAAAATCATTCCACAAAACAAAAAATATGCAGTTTGCACAGCATCATCTTACGTTGTAAATCATGTTGATGTTTTGATTTACAACAGCTGAAAACCTGTCCTACCAAATATAAATCACATTCTTTATCTGTGATATGAATCCATGAGAAGCTTTAGCTGATATTGAATCTGTTTTCACAATTGGTGTCTATGAATTACCAGTCACAATCTTTAGTTGCTCGATAATACATTATACTCATGTACAGGTAATGCATGGAGAAGTTCAATAACCAAAACCATGCTATTAGCTTTTGTCTCTCCTTTCATTCCCAATCTGCAGAAGGGATTTCAACAAGAGACTATATTTCCATCTCCTTGACATTGCTCAGTTCTAGAAGCCCTTACCTTTTTTTGTTCCTGCCATTGTTCACAACCCTTTTCATCCATTTCCTCCTTCCAAGGCAGGACAAAACCCTTTTTTGCCAAGTGGCTGGCACAAAGCAGAATGCTCAGCTCAGTTATCTGCTGATGTCTATAATTTCCATACTTTTCTTCCATGGTATTTTTAGGAATATGCATATTTTCTGAGAGATGGGTTAGATCCATAAATACATGGTAATTTATTCACTATAATTGCTTTCTGAATTCATACAATCCATCTATCTAGCCAGAAGGTATACTATCCCTTGGGCAACTGCAGAAATTTCTTACATTCCTTAAAATGCTGGAAATGTGCATAATACACTTTTATTTCTCTCTTAAACAGGCTTCAGAAAGAGTAAACTGGAATAAGATGAGGCAGTTCACCACAGATTGTTAGGAGATGTCTTCACACCACAATCTGGGACTCTCTGCTGTGTTGCTCTATTCAGTGATTTCATTTAACTTTACCACTTTGACTAGAGATCTAAATGTGAACTGAATGTTATCCAATAAATTCTTTCTCTGACATAATTTACTCCAAATGCTACTGGATGGGCTTTAACATTTGTACGAAAACTGAAGCTAAGACTGAGACTAGGAAGTTACCACACTCAGTCAGTCAAAACCTTTGCAACACACTATTAGGTTTGATTGCTAAAAATGTAGCCTACGTTATGAACATCTTAAAATGTAATATTATTACTAATATGTTGATTACTATTTCACAAAAAAGTAATATATTCTGGTTATAATGTCTGTGCTGGGATGGCTGATAGCTAAGGACACGTCTTTGTTGTATAATGCTTTCAAAGTATCTGTTTTTCAAGTGAACGGATGACTATGCGATTAATAATACAGCAATGTTATTACAGACAATTGCATCAATAGATTAAAGCACCCCCAATCTTGTAATTCAACAGGATGGGAAGAGAAGGTCATGGCTCTATTCAGGGGTTAAGATTAATGGGATGATTCATCAACTTTGAGTCCAGTTGATGATGTCTGCAAGACTGAATACTGGGCAATAGGTTTACATTCTTGTTAAGATAAGAAAACCTAGGAACTGAAAGACTCTCAAATATATTTTCAGTGCAGAAATATTAAAAATTAAACTGTATCAGTTATAAAACAAGCTAATAATTTAAGGAATATGCATGTTTTACAAATCACTGTGAATACATCAATATAGATAAACTCAATTATGTTTTCTCATCCTAAGCACTGATTAATTTCTAAAATGACTTTTTGGAAATTAATGATAATCAATATAGAAGTACTGTGCTGGAAAGTAGTGCAAAGTGGGAGTTAAAATGCTTATATATGATATAATACAACATCTATCTGCTGGAAGGTAAAAACCTTTTGTACTTTATGTTGAGACCTTCTCTTCACCTTTTTTTCTAGAAGAGGACCCTTACTGCAGGTACATGCGTGGGTATTAGGATTGTTGCTGGCATCACGGACACTGTCAATTACTGAAACTAGAGATTTTACATATATTTATAGCAGTGAAAAAAAAAAAAAAAATAGAACATTGATACAAGATAGCTAAAAGTTAGATGGTTAAATTAATATGACAGCGAACTTGAAATCAGGGCCAAGTTAGATGGGATATGACATGGCACAGATGACAAGAACTCCAATGCTTGTTACTTGCAAACCTGGCAGCAGGAATGAAAAAATCTAGTGTCACCATATTAATGTGACTATTTCTGAAAGGTATCACATTTCCACAAGGAAGGTCTGCACAGGAATTTGCTGCAATTGCTGCCTTCAAACTCTGCCCTGGCGCAAGATGGAGATCGACATGGGCATGAACAAAATTGCTGTCTGAAATACCTTCACACAGCAGGTAAAAAGACAGCTTTGTCTTGCTCTGGTGGCTAAGTGCTGACTGTGCTTCTTACAATTGGAAAAGATAGTATGTGCACTAAGTACTTTAATAAACCTTTCAAGGAGTGGCCCACATCTGCTTCAGAACTCTGGTTAAATATATGAAGGTGTGATGGTGTATCCCTGGCCACCTGGGAGAAAGTGGCCAGCCTGGCAAAGCACTGTGGTGGTCTGGTCTTAGGTCTTATCTCTGATATTGTTGGAAGACAGCCGTTCTTCCTGCCAGCCTGCTCCTTCTGGCCATGAAGGGACCTACCCACCTCAGGATGGTACTATACCACCAATGGGTGAGTATAAAGGTACTTATAATCTAGTTTTCAAAGTCAGCTTCTGTTTGATCAGACTACGGTTCAGTCAGAGAGGGGATCTAAGTCTTTTATCCATCAACCTTTGATGAAACTAACAACAAGAGATGCATGTTCTATGTTCCTTTTGCAATACTTCAATCTTGGCATAAACAAAAACACTCCATAATAAAAACACTCTGAATTGAAATTGAACCAATGCTAAATCTGTTTGATACAAAAGTGATGTTGCTGCTTTTTCACCTTCATTAAAATTAGCTGCAAAATACATCCAGGCTGGAAGGACTTGGAAAATAGAGGAGTATAGTTCTTCAAAGCAATTTAGCATCAGTAGATATGGCCATGCAGCCTCATCTCTAAGGCAAATTCATACACAAGATGTATTGTGCAATTGAGTGTTCTGAGTTCACCGGTAGATTAATTTTTTTTTTTTTTTTTTTTTTTTTTTTCAGGAATATAAATACTGGTTTAATTTTCAAGGATTTATGTATTAATTTCTTGTCCACAGGCTTTGCATCAGACCTGTGTTTCCTTGCCCTGTAAGGGCAGGCTTATGAAGAAGTATTTTGGGTTATCTCTCCCACTGTGATCGTTTTTTTTATAATGATGTGCGTGTTCACTGACTTTGAACAAGTCTTAAAAATGGTAACTAAATAGATGCTTTTAATTTCTAAACCCACAGACCTTAACTACCAGGTAGTACAAGCTTATTACCAGGAAACTGTGGTGGCCTCTGAGGAAACACTCTACTTACATTTATAACAATTTAAAATAGGGATTTTTTCAAGTAAGTACTTTTTATTTAATTCTGCAAATAAGTAGTAACAACGTATTTCCCTTGGAACACTAGGAGCTCAAGATCCGAAAGCCAAATCACATGATTTCTAGTTTGAATGTCTGTAGGTGACACAGATACAGCATTCACATTTATTTTCAATTTTTTTTCACCTCTTTCTGGACACAAGTTTATACAAAAAATGTGCCTTCTGCATAGTTTCTACAGTAATTTCTACTCAATCCTGAACAATATGGAAGATGAATTGAACACGGCACAGTGTTTCTCCTTTCCTCTTCTCTGAAGGAGTCTGAGATAACAAGAAAAAGAAGAATAGAGGCTAAAATAGCTTTTTAAAATGAGGCCTAACAATTATAACTATTTTACTTTTAGTATTTTAGATAGCCCCTATCACAATAATTTAGGAAATGAAAATGAGTATTTTATGTCTGACACAATTTGTATTAAGATTAGGTGAGTTATCTGTAGATAAATACAGTAATTAAATATGCAGAAAATGTTGAAATAGAAGAATTCTTAAACTTTGTTTGCTGAATAAATGCTGAACTCACTTTAAACAAAGAATTTCTTCAAATGTAGTAGTTGAAATGTTCAGAAATATTTTTGAAATTTATAATTTTATGGACTAATTAACTGATTTCATTGAAAGATGAATCTGTTAGGTGCACTTTCTTTCCCATTTATAATCCTCGAAAATCTATAATATGTTATATTTAATTTATTCAGAACAGATAAAAGAAGAAAAGCTATAGTTACCCTCTACCATCTTCTCCACTGTAACAGATTTTATTCTCTGGAGGTCTAATCAATAGTTCAACTTTCAGACACTTCTTCCAATATATGATTTTTTTGCACTTCCAGTGTTGCTTACATACTGTAACAAAACCAGTTCTACCTAGTTAACAGTGCTATAACATCATCTTGGATTTTTACAAGAGCATAAATTTCTGTTCTCATCAATTCCACAAACAAAGAAAGCTTGATGTTAATTTCAGTGGATGGTACAAGTATACATCACTTACCTGCAGAAAGGAGCTGTTTCAAAGGATTTGCCTTGCTTAGTATGAATGCTGAGGAGGAAAATGTCTCATTAAATTCCATCACCTTCTAGAAAAATCCTGGAGCCCCAAAATGCTATTTTTCTCACATCACACTCACTTCATCTCCTAGAAATCAAATTATTCTTACTGCAAGAGTTGCCATTAGTTAGCTGCCTAACAAATCAGTATTTTTCACTATTATTATTATTACTATTATTACTGCTTAGTACATTGAAGGTGTTTCCTTCTCTTTGAGCATTTCGTGAGTAAGAAGGGAACATGCACTGACTTTTTGCAGTGTCCATACTCACCATGTTTGATTTTGGTCATCAGAATTTATGAAACTGATATTGTAAATAACTACTGATAGCCATTTTGCTTCAGTGTCTGTATATATAGGATATCTCAAAACTTTATAATACTAATCATATTCAAGACAAGCATGAAAGCATAAATAAATATACTATATTACTACCAATGTCAGAAAGTTTGTGAAAACCTTGCTATGGAGAGCTGCCATGTGAGAACAATGAAAATCTTGTTCTTAACCGAAGCTACAAGAGTGCCTTTCTTCTGTTGTGATATCCGAAATACAGCAAAAGAGTTTCGTTTAATTGAGAAAATTGCCTTTAACGTTTTAATGTGTATCAAGAACATTGCAGATTATTACATTTCCTCACAAGGGAATAAGTACAGTATTAACATATTGAGAATATATATAGAAATATTAAGAAGTTTACTCCTTAAATATTTCATATTTACTCCATAGCAGATCAGTGGGACTGTGATAGTGGTGTAGGGCACTAAGACACATTAACAATTCGTATGCATTTCATTTGTGTGTTGTATACAAATATAGAAAATATAATAATTATTTAATGAATATGAAAAGACTAGGACAAATATGAACTACTTGGCTTTCCTAAACTCCTCATAAAGAGTATTCTGTGAGACCGGAAGCCCTTCAGCATTCTTTCTGATTTACTTCTCTTCAACATGCATCTTACAAGGCTTTTTACCCTGTTTCAGTGGGTGTTTCCCAATGGAGTTTAACATCATGACTTCTATAATCATGACGTGCCATAAAGAATTGTAGGTACCACTGACTTTCTATTTTTCTTACCAGCACTGTGTCATGTCCCACCTTTAAGAGGAGTGAAGGGATGACTAGATTTTTTAAATTATTATTTAGGGGTACATAAGCACATGTAATGTAGAGACTAAATGTTATTATGTTGCCTGTTGGTTTTTTGTCTGGGTTTGTTTGCTTGTTGTTTGTTTTTTTTTTTTCTTTTGGCAACACAGAGCTTTTTAATTTAAAAACATTTTGTGTATTTTTACAAGCAGCTGGTGTTTAAAGTATGTTTGTAAGCAAATTGCAACTGATGTCTTCTCTACTAATTTGGTACCCAGGGGCAATCTTGAAAATTAGATCTACATATGACTAACCAAAATTTATTTCACAATGTAATTAACTGAACTGAGGTAGACCCTCATAAAATGACACTAAGTATGAGAGGTAAGTCTCAGAGGTTTTGTGTCATCGTGTTTGCATTATGATTCATGCATGAACAAGATTCTGCTTTGAAGAAGCTCTCGCCCTGATTGATAAGGTGGACTGCGCCCTCTGGTGGAAATACAGCACTCGCAACAAGAGTTTCAGCAATAGGTGAAACGCCCACATAACCGGATCCGTCCTAACTCTCTCATGTGAAGCTGTAGCTACAGTGTGTCAGCTACAGTGTGGCAGAGCTATACCTTCTGAAATACCCAGGAACTCTTTCCAAGCCTGGTCCTTCTGCCATGCTCTTGTTGACCAGTGGTACAGCAAGGATCTATCCCAAACCTGCTCCAGGTCTCACAGAGACCAATCATTGCAGCATATACTGGGATAGCTGCTGAGGACTGCCTGAGTTTTATGAGCCCACTGCACATACTTTTGGTTAGAGTCTCACTGAGCTTTGGGATACTCTTCATGTGGGTCTTAAATGCACTAAGGACTCCAGTATGACTACACCACTCAAAGAAACGGCAGCATTAATAACAACTTTCAATTAATAACAATTAATAACAATTAATAACAACTATCCTGGCTATAAGGTAGCATCAGATATCCAAAAACTCCTCTTTTTCCCATCATGCCCCAGAGTGGCACTTGCTCTAACGCTCCAAGTCCTACTTCTAGTCCTCTTCCATGACCATGCCCTTCCCCTGCAGCAAGTCCCACATCCTTACTTTCACTACCTTACTTTCCCCTTGCCAGGCACAGCTGTACTGACCAAGGGCAGCACTTCTGGCACCTCATGAGACTGGGCATGAGACAGGTTAGTTTTACTCTACTGATGTGTTGTTGTGCTAGTAATCAGTCCAGCATCCAGTCCAAAAACAGTCCAGAATCACTTAGGAGGTGAAAAAAGGAGCAGAGTGGCCAGAATTCCTTCTGCTCTCAGCAAGGCAACAACCCATGCCCAGGCCCATGTCTGGGTGGCTTTTGGAGATCTTCAAGAAGAATCCACAGCTTATCTGGGCAATCTGTGCCAGTGTTCCATCACCTGCACAGCACAAAATTGTTACCTGGTGTTCAGAGGGAGCCTCCTGTGTTCCAGTTTGTGCACAAAGTGGACAAAAGAAACTTCATGTTTTAGTACAGCCAATCGCTGCTTGAAGAAGACGTATTTAACAGTAAACATTTTCTAGGATGCATGTCTTCTTGTTTAAATGTAGCAAATACACATTCTACAGAAATATAACAAATGTTAAAATCAGTAACTTAATTACATTTTCATGCTTGTTCTTTTAATCACAGATTTAATGTAATTATCCTTGACACTAGTAACTGGACAAATAGCTAATTCCGACAGAAGTGAAGGAAGCACACACTTGATAAGCTCAGCAAGAAGGAAGTCAATTAATCTGGCTTCATGCAGTGTTTCAAGAGCACCACCTTGTGGTTTTCCCTTTCCAGAGCATATTTTACTGCTTTTAAATCTGTATATTGCAGTGCAATTTCCTCAACAGCTATGTCAGCCTTTGGCTGACATTCAGATATTAAGATAACTCTTAATACAGATACGTTTTTTAAACTCTATGTGTCAGGGAAGAGTTTACATTTTTGCAATTCAATATTCTGAGCTTTTCTGAGTGGTCACTGCTAGAACTTTGAGTCCATGTGGCAAAAACAGATAAACAAAAAAACCTACTAGTGAAAGGAAAATTACACTGATAAATGCTTACAAACTAATCTTCATTTTTAAAAGTATTGTATCATCAGATTAATCAAAATCTGACACCTCTCTACTCCCTCTGACTGCTGCAGTGGGACAGCTAAGATTGTATTTTATATTTTACCAGAAGACATAAAAACACAACTTCAAACTGCCAAAGTAATGACTGATCAGCTCCATTCATAATTCAGAATGGCTCTGTAAGTGCAAGAGAGAAAATTTGCCAAATGTGATCATTCACTATTCATTTCTGAAAGTCATGAATGCCTCCCTACCTCTCTCAGTTACTCCTATCTTTCTTCTCCATGCCCAGACACAAGCAAGAATCGAGGAGAAATTTGCATTGCACCAACTAGACTTGAAACTCAACCTGCTGGTATTAGGGTTTTCCCTATGCTGTTCATGGAAGCCCATGAACTTCCTGCAAAATTCTCCTAGACTCTAATGAGATAATAGCCAACAGCATCATTTTGATTGGAAGAGATCCTTAAGACCATCAAGTCCAATCATCAGGTAGGTATTTATTGCCCTCTGTAGATCTGAAATGCACAAGTACTGTGGCTAAGCAGCTCAATCTACTTCTGAAACACTGCTAGAGCTGTCAGATAGTGAATCTAAGTTCTGTGACAACACAGCTGTAGTAATTGAGCATTACTCATTGGTATATAGTGACTGCCATGCCATGAGGTATAACTTTCATGTTTATTACATATCAAAGGCAGGCTCAAGATTGGCCCAGCACAGACAGTAAGTACAATCTATATCTACTACAGTGTTTCCACTTCTGGCATTTGTAATTTCAGCATTGGTGGCAACATCAGCTAGTACTAATGCCTCTGTAAGTAGTGGCTTCTCATTCAGCAGCAGTTACTAGTATGCATAGGTGGGGGGTTTTCTGCTGTATACCCTTCACTGAAGGTATTTGTGAGGAGGCCAACAATCATGTGGTTTTCAGGAAGTTGCACACAATCGTTCATATTTTTTCCTATACTCAGTATTGTTGGACAACACTTCAACTGTCTGGTGAGATTACTGTAAAGGAAGAAACATCTGTGTGGCAGCCATAGATTCCCATGCTTCTTTGAGAGATTTTGCATAATGAAATTGCATGGAAAACTTCTTAAGGATCAATCACAAATAAATTTTCAGGATGCAAAATCCTGTTTTTAGTAAGGATTAACTAGGTTTCTAAGAACACGCATTTTTTTTCAATACTTAAATACAGATATTTCTTGAAAAGTGTTCACCCTGCTGCTAAAGATCTTCTTCAAGCAGTGATTGGCTGTGCCAAAACATGAAGTTTTTTTGCTCACCTTGTGCTGATGAGTTGAACATGAGTTAGCAGGTTTCCCTAGACTTTAAGAATAGGCAGCAGTCACAGAATCATTTAGATTGGAAAAGATAATGAAGATCATCAAGTACAAAACCATCGAACTGACTTGCTTACTCCCATCGCTCAACCATGTCCCTTAGTGTAATATCCACTTATCTCTTAATTACCTCAAGGGATGGGGACTCTACCACTTTTCTAGGCAGTCTATTACAATGTCTCATGACCCTTTCCACGAAGAAACTCTTCTTAATATCTAATCTAAACCTCCCCTGCAAAAACTTGAGGCTGTTTCTACTTCAAAAAAGGGTCCAAGCCCCCATCCCACTGCAGCCTCCTTTCAGGTAACTCTAGAGAGTGATGATGTCTCTTTGAGCCTCCTCTTCTCCAGACTAAGCAGACCCAGTTCCTTCAGTTGTTCCTCAGATATTTTCTATAGTCCATTCTCCACCTTTACTGCTCTTCACTGAACACGCTCCAGAATCTCATTATTTTTCTAGCACTGAGAGGCCCCAGACTAAACACATTCCTTGAGATGTAGTCTCACCAGTCACAGTTTGCATTCAATTTCTTGTAAGCACAGATTACTATTCAAAGCAGCTTCCCTATATTTTCTTCCATTAACATATGCTTTCAGTTAAGTATTCACCAAGGACACTACTTTGTTTCCACTTCACCTATTGAAGGCTGTAAAACCCATTACAACCTAGCTGAGGTTTCATTGGAAGTCAAGTAGTCCAACTTTTTTAGCGAGGCTTAAGGTAGAACCTTGAGATTCTAAGGAGAGTGAAAAGCATCTTTGTATCATTCATACTTCATGACCACTGAAGCCATGTAGTCCAATTTCTTCCCCTTAAGTGTGAGAGTAAGAAAGAGCTTTCCTCAAAATTCTGTATAAGCCAGAAATACAATTACATAGATATTTTTAAGGGAAACAAACAAACAAACAAACAGAAACAGTGTAATTGCTCTTCACCTTCACCGTGTAAAAATTATTAGGTCTATCAGAAACTACCTACAGTTTCCTGTATTCAGAAGTTGAAAAAGAAAATGTATTAAGTTTGTAATATCCACAGTCAGCTTCAAAACAGACACAAACTTTAATTCAAAGTGTATCATATTCCGCAGCACCATTCTAAATGTGAGAGTCCGTACTACTTTTCTCAAAATTAACATACAGAAATAGGCAGTTCTGTCCAGATCACTTTAAGGTGTCTGTGTTCTTCAGGTCACAGAAATTTCAGTAGACAGATGAAAACTTGGTTAACTTTTACTCACAAGTTTTTCTACCTATCTATACTGGGCCAGAAGTGTGTGTATCAAGTCACCAAACATTGCCTTCTCCCTATCTCATAAACCTGCCAGAGATTAATATCTGCTGCTTGAGGGCTGTTATTTGCTCTAAAGACATCATTCTGCATTCAGTCTTTAGTACAGGAATAGTTAGCAAAACTGGTAGAGCATAAGGTATCCTTATAGAATAAGGTATATAAGGTGGCTCCAAAAGTAATGCATTCTATTTGTTTCCCTAGAAATGACAATAGGTGGAAAGAGCATGATGATAGAATCATAGAATCGTAGAATGGCCTGGGTTGAAAAGGACCAAAATGATCATCTAGTTTCAACCCCCCCTGCTATGTGCAGGGTCACTAACCTCCAGACCAGGCTGTCCAAAGCCACATCCAGCCTGGCCCTGAATGCCTCCAGGGATGGGGCATCCACAACCTCCTTGGGCAACCTGTTCCAGTGCATAAAAATAGTGCAGTGCTTCCCAAGCACAACATAAGTAAACCCTGTCCCTGTGCTCTACCACGACGTTTGCTAAGCTCTAACTTCTCACCAGCTTTGTATGCTGTACGAGCATAGACAGTCCATGCAGGATGGGCAGAATGGAGTTGAAAGAAAGGGCATTTTTTTCCTTTTCATTGGTTGTGTGCTTTGGGAGGACATGAGGCTGAAGGAACAGAAGTGTTGTCTGAGTCTCTAATCAAACTTCTCCTGGACGGGTGTAAGAAGCCAAACTAATTAAACAGAACATCAACCCACTGAGGGCATCAGGTGTCAGGAAAACATTGCCTGGAGAAAGCAGAGTGGGTTGGTAAAGCAGGTGCCTCACAAAGGATGGAAGTGTGACCTTGCAGGACAGAACTGAAATGCACTATGGGAATACTTTGTGTTGGTGCCTGCAGAGGTTTGGAGCAGATGTTGTCATAGTCTTACATGCAGGAGGCAAATGAGGAGCAGAAAGATGAGAAAGACCAGTCCTATTTGATCACTGAGCATAGCAAGAGTGGAAGAGAGTGGATGCACTTCTGCAAACAGTTTTTTTCCTCTTCCTTTTTAACAGTAAGAAACTTCGAAATACCAGCAGTGGGAAACAAAAGGTTAATTAAAAAGAACCCCAGTTTTTACACTAAACTGATTGCTGGGACTCCTGCCAACCTGTGAAGGTTAAAGAGTTCAAGCATGCATGGGCTGTGGGTGGAATGGCTAAAATTTACAGCTAGCTCCCTGGAAAGTCACAGTTCAGCTGTTCTCCTGGAGCAGGTCTGTCCCTTTCAAAGTGTGAAGATTGACAAAACCTTTGCTCTCACCAACTGTACAGCAAGAATTTTTTTTAACCTCCTAAACACACACACTCACACATACATGCTTACCCCACACAGATGCACACACACAAGTGCAAAAAAATAAAAATTGTCTTTTCCCAGGAAACACAGAAAGGCAATAAATAAAATGTTTATGCATCATTTATGTTGGCATTTATGTTTTCCCTCCCTGGAGAGGCAATAGACAGAGGACATGCACAGGGTGATTTCATCCTGTCCTGGAAAACAAGCAACATCTTCCTTGGGCTGTGCAGTTTATGGCCAAGTCCTGCACAGGGCTTCACAACAGAGCCAACACCGCAGCCTGGTGGGCTTAAATCACTGCAGCACTATGCTGCCAGCCGCCCTCTGTGGAGATGAAGAACAAGCAATTGTGAGAGAAGATACTGCTAAAATAACCATTTTACACTACCCTGGTGCCTTCTTTCTGAGGACTTCATAATGTGTTACTGATAGAAATTACTTATTCTTTGCAGCCACACAGAAGGATCTTTAGAAAGTTGGACACAGACGTGTTTAGATTGGGATTTTCAAAGTTTTTGGAGCATCCCTCTGAGCCTGTGGAACCACACAGACTATGAATGGGCTTCAGTGACTGAACTCCTTGGATGATTGGAAGCAGAATTAATATTCGTGTATGAGTTTACTGTCCTGCCCTAGAATTCATTTTTAGCATTGCAGTCATCTGCACTAAAATAATTCCGCAGCGCCCTTTTTTCTTTTCTTTCCCAAAGAAATTCCTTCTGTGTTATCATTTTCTCTACAGCAAAAATTTAGGCTAATAGAAAATGTTGAGTAGATTTTTTTTGTTTGGCATTGCCTTAGCAGAGTGGAGGGATTAAACTGGTTGCTTTAGGAAACATCAGCCCAGTCTGTCTGCCAACAAATTCTACCTTGGAAATTCATGTGCTTTTGTTTGGTGAGCTTTTTAACTGGTCGGTGGGGCATTGGCTTTTGGATTTGCTCCACTGCTTTTGTTCTGCTACTTACTTCTGCTTTTATTAATAGAATAGCACACGACTCCCTGCTCCTCAGACTCCATGATCTATCCCACTGTGCTTTCAGGCAAAAACAGGTTTCCAATGCTTTTCTCACATTTTCAAAAAGCCCTCTTGTTATCTCTTTCTATGAGACAAAGAAGTTTCTACATCTCCAATGTGAAGTTCCAACAGGCCTTGCTTGCACGTACACATGTCCATCATACATTTCATTTGCATTTCTTTCGAGGTGCTTCAAGAATGAACACACATATAAAAAAAAAAACATGCAACTCACAGTTTGCAAACTGCCACGTTCTTCCTTTGCTTGTTTTACATCCGTTTCACAAATTCTCTGCCTGATGTGGCTGTTAGAATTGCTAACGCTCTGTGATGAGGACTGCTGCTATCATTTTGGCTGTGTTTACCCAGTGCCCCTCACAGCAGGGCTCACTTCCCCACCACGGCCCCTCACACTACAGCATATGCTAATAAATAACAGGAGAACAAGATACTTCCCTCTTTGTGGCAGCAGAATTGTAACAATCCTGATGAATACACCAAGGACTAGGAATGTTTCCAGAAGCTGTAAGAAAAGAAGCAGTAATTTATTGCAGGTGCTAAAAATACATTATATACCTGTGAATACAGGTGACCATCACTTGCTCAGGCAACCAGTGCTGTCCTTGGAGAGGAAAGACCACAAAGGTCTCTTTCTACCATAGAGCAGCAAACAGCAAAGTCCTCCCCAAGTTCTGGGGGGCAGGAACTGACACATGCTTGCATTTTACTCCACAACAGAGAGGAAAAGCAAAGGTGGCCTGAAATACAATTAAATGTACTAATAATTAAATAATATCCTATTTGGGTTTCTGGATGGATCCAAAATGTTTTAAGTAATTTTTTCTATCAGGTTCATTATTACCCTTACACTTCATACAGCATTGCCACATTCCTCCTGTTTAATTTTATTTATCCCTTGAGCAAAGTCCCCCCTCCGGTACATCCCTTCATGTGCCTGGTCCATCTCTCTCCCCTGCACCCATTGGCACTTTCTGCCACTCCACAGCCATTGAAGCAGAAGGACTGGAATTTTACCCCCCAGGGCAGCCAGGTGCTGGGGGGGCACAGACCACTTTGCACATGTGTATAAATGGAATCAGCTGCCCTGCTGTCAGAGCTCCCCAAGTTTCCAGGGCACCTGATCAAACCACATTCCCTGGGTTATTCATGGATGCTTTCTCAGGAGCCTAAATGGATCAAGATTTTTTTAAGGCTAATAGGGCAGCTCCAGTTTCCATCAGCTGAGGATGAGGCCAAACAACTTGCTTTCATTAGCTCATTTGTTTTTGCCAAGAGAGTAGGCAAGGCATCCTCTCCCATCCCATCCCCCATGAAACTCCCAGTTCAGGATTTGCATGCCAAAGAGATGGAACCCAAAGCAGCAAGAATGCCCACTCAGCTCCAGTTCTCCCAGTCCTCCCACCCCACACAGGGAAACATGCAGCATTACAATCTCTGGCAGCTGGGAGCATCTGATTATTTGTATGGAAATTTGCTCCAAGTTGAGAAGTGGATCAATGACTATTTCTCAAGCTGGCTCCATTTTGAGAACCAAAATTGACTTCTGGAGAAGCTGCTTGATTTCCCAGCTCTCCCCCACCAGAAAAGAGATTATTGCATAGAGCAGGGATGATATAATTCAACTCCAAATAGGTTTGGGGCCTATTAGACCCAAATATAAAACTCACTGAGGCTCCTAGGAAAAGAGAATTGCTCTGTGCTTTACTCTTCCTTGCCAGGCCTTTACTCCTATCTCTATTCGGTGTAAATCCATTTGCTTATATTCAGCGCTCCACACAGATGGAAATGGCAGTTCAGGACATAACACAGGAGAGACTCATTTCGAGCAATTTAGTTCTCCTCCTTTCCCAGCTCCCCAGTTTGCCCTATTTCCATTACCCAACTGTGCCACCTCTGCTTTCTATATAGCATCGCTGTCTGCCCACATCTCTCCTTGTTCTTTTTTTTTGTTTGTTTGTTTGTTTTTTAACCCTTGAAAATACTTTTCTTTTACTTTCAGGCTTTTCCATTCTGTGTCCCACATCTCTGGGTACACCCACCGCACACCCCCAGTGTCAGCACCCTCCCTTCCCCTGCCCAGTAACTGTTGGTGCTCTTTTGGCACTGTGTTTAATTCTGGAGAAATTTGGCTCACATTTCACTATGTAGCCTCACCCCTCATACCATTCGGAGTGAGTTTTAATTGAACATTCTGATTATAAGAGGCAATGTGGTGTTGAAGCCTTCTTATCACAGCTGAGAGATGTGCCAAACACACAGAGAGCTTGTCCTGCTCAGCCTGGGACAAGCAGCACCTTTCCAATCTGTCCTCAAAGGGGAAATTATGACTTTCCCTTCTGCTTCCCTTCCCTCTCAACCTGGCCTCTCCCAGAATCAGCCTGCAGAACACATTGTGCTGCAGGAGATGCCACGGCTCTATGGAAAATTTATCATGAGCTGTGCCTCTCTCTGATTCAGTCTCAGCTAGAAAACAGGTTTTCAACACAGTGACCACTGTTAGCTATGCATTTTTGCCAGCAATGATCAAGAGTCTGCTTGCCATGTTCTTAACAATCTGCACCTGCAGAAGTGACCTATTGTCACTGTCCCCACTGCTGAAACACACCACATCACTGAGTTCATATCCACTGTTTGGTCTCCACAAACGTTCATCAAGCATTGACAAATGTCAATGAGTACATTTTATTCCACATGAAGGAATTCAGTGACACAACTTTGCATCACCCACACTTCCAAGTCAAACACAGTATTGTCAGACTGCCCCTCTGCTGCCACCTGTTGCTTGCCAAAGTCACGAAATGTTGTCAGGAAAGGTTCAACCTCTACTGCCATACCACCATCTGCCTCTGATGTCATGGGCTGACACTAAATAGGATGCATTTGTATAGTGGGTGGAGGCCTTCTAGCTTCCATTCTAAACTAACTTGAGAAGTTTTACATAAAGTTATTGACACAAGTCACTCAAACTCCCAGGATAAGTCTCAGATTTAGGTTAGGAGATTAAGTTTACCACATGAACACAGAAATTAAAGAATTCTGCCTATTTCTACCCCAGCTGCCAGAAATGAAAAACTCAAGTGCAGGAGGGCTCAACTGCAATATTTGATTGCGGTTAAACCAGAAGCTCAAGTAGGACACTATGCTGCTATCCTAGTCAGTTGTTTGCTTGCTAACTAAAAAACAAGCAAGAGAAAAACAGCAGTCATTTCCATCAACCAGTCAATCAGTGCTTTCTTGAAAGCCTGCATTCCTTTGCTGTGGAATGGTTAGAATGAGTTTACTAACAGCAAGGTAGATTACAGAATCACAGAATGAATCAGAATGGCCTGGGTTGAAAAGGACCTAAAAAATACCCAGTTTTAACCCCCCTGCTATGTGCAGGGTCACCAACCACCAGAGCAGGCTGCCCAGAGCCACATCCAGCCTGTCCCTGAATGCCTCCTGGGATGGGGCATCCACAACCTCCTTGGGCAACCTACTCCAGTTGTCACCACCCTGCAACAGCACAAAAGATTCCGTCAATTGAAAATCTGCTACAGTGTATTAGATCAGAAAAATAGTAGCAGTTACAAGGGCCCTTCAGTAAGGAGGCAGGAAGAGAGAAAGGGATTCAGTAGGTTTTACAAAAACCAGGAGATTTGACTGTTGCAAAATCAGCATTTTTAGGAAATATTACTAGCAGTGATGAAAAATGAGCATGAAAAATTACGGTTTAAGATGAAAAACAAGAAGTCCAGAGTTACTAATCAACTTGTGGAAAACTGTCATTTATTTTCAGATTTACAAGACAAAAAAATATTTAACTTATTTACAAATATATACAAATACTAAAATGCATCTTATTATTTTGAAATAAACTGGCAGTATTTTTTTAGCAGTATTGCCAAGACACAGTACTTTCCTTTTTTTTTTTTTTTTTCAAAAATAAAAAAGATAATAAAGTGTTTCACCACATTTCTAACAAAACATCTGTAGATCCTGAATGAAGGAAGGAAAAGAAAATTTAAGATTCAAGTAATGCAAGCCATCAAAGAATATGGTATTATTAACATTCACAGTTTAAAACTCAGGGAAAACCTTGAAAAATTAATAAAATTTCGAGTCCTACACAATTTTATTTTAAAAGAGACTTCACTCACCTCATCTGACATTTTCACTAGAAGTGTTGTTAAAAATCTGGAAGAACAAGAGTAAGTATTTAAATAAAACACAGTTTAGGCTTCCTCCTGTTAACAATTCAAGAATGGCTCATACTGTGCTAGGAAGATAACTTGCCAAAACCATTTTTTTTAAATTCAGTACTTTGGTGAGGAAGTTTGGAAGTCTTCAAACACTGAGGACAGAAGTCATCAGGGACAGTATTTAAAATGTTATTAGAACCCACATCCAGAGTTTTCTTTTAAATTTGAAATTAAGACATTTCAAAATAGTTATTTCTGAAAACTCCTAGGAATGCAGAAATGACCAAATAGCACAAGGGAATCATAAAATTAACCTTTTTTTTTCTTTTAAACAAATAGCACAATAGCAGAAAGCATGTTTTGGTTTGGTTTTCTTCATGGAAGGATTAATGTCCTAAAAATCCTTTGTGGCACATCTGACAATATATATGTCAGGATGGATCACAATCGACGCAGATTCTGCTTGCTTTTCTTAGTCCCAGGGAGGGTTCCCAGCTTAAAGCTTGATTTCACTGGTTTGCCAGTCATACAGTCACTGGAGCTGTGGTAGCTGCACATGCATTTGGTACAGAAGTCAAAGCCACAACTTTCACGATTGCACATTGCTCTCTGCAGATAGGAGTCGTACTTTGCAGGTGAGCCACAGCGATTGCAGACTTTGAAGCTTTCAGTGTTTTTCAAGGTCTTGGCTGCCTAATGGAAGAAATACATTAAGTCATAAACGGAGGGTAAACACACACTGCAAACGTTCCCCGACATCATTAATGTGCCACAAAATAAATCATGATTGCTCTCACTCTAGAGAAAGAAATTACACACATACTAAGTTTAATTCTGGTTGCACCAGATTTTCATGGGAGACTGGACAGTCTTCAGGTACTTTGGACAGGATGAGAAGTATGCAGATTTTCATTATTTCAGCTTGAAGGACAGTAAGACTAAATGCAAAGCTGTAAGAAAAGCAGCCCAAATCCAAGTTCTGAAACCTCCAAACCTCATCCGAGAATAGTGACTTTTAGCTAACTTCAAAAAGAAAAAAAAATTCTGAATCCCACTGAAAGTATTCATTTCACTTTTCAAAAAATGAACTGGTTGCTTAGTGTTTGAAACAAGAAACTGCCCACTGGAATTGAAGTAAAATTGACAGATTGTCTTGGATTGCATAATTTGAAAACGTGATTCATTATAAACCCATGGGAAATAGAAGGAAATGACTACACTTGTTATGACCAATGGAGGCCAATACTGAAGCCAAAAAAAAAAAAAACCAAAAAACAAACCATTGAGCCATTTTGATGATACTAATTACAGGGAGGAAAAAATTGATGTAAAACATCCCAGTGTATTAATGTTCTCCATTTTGTTTCTGTTACTGTCTTTAAATAGGTTCAAAAAGCAAAATTGGGCAGCTAACAGTCATAGCACGGCCTGGGTTGAAAAGGACCATGATCATCTAGTTTCAACCCCCTTGCCACACACAGGGCCACCAACCACCAGATCGGGCTTCCCAGAGCCTCATCCAGCCTGGCCTTGAATACATCCAGGAACAGGGCAGTTACAAGCACTTCAAGTGGGAGATGCTTTACAAGTTGAACAAAAACCCCCAGTTACCTCAGAGAACTCCATGAGCCTGCTGTAATTTTTAGACGCTTTGGATCTGCTGCCTTTTTTACTCGGGCTGTTTGGTGGGGTTGCTTTCTGAACTGAAGCTAAAGCCGCTCGGTAGAGAACATACTCCCTTGTTGCAGCATGTTCTGACGTCTTAGTGCCACTCTAACAAAGAGAAAACAAAAGAAACATTTAAGAGATGTATCTGGTAACTGTTTATAGGCTATAGATCAACTTTTTGTTTAATAGAAATCAAAAACTTTACAGTTCACTTTCTTATTAATACATCATAAATATTTAAGCAGAAAATTCAATTTAGGTTTTAAAGCACAAAGCAATATTTCCACATATTTGCAGAGAACGGGAATGCTTTTACATTTTCTTTCTGAAAAGTAAACTCCTCCCTTCTTCTGATTTTGTTTGCATTTTTTGTTGTTGTTTTCTTTTTTTTGTTGGTTTTTTTTGTTTGTTTGTTTTTTGTTTTTTTTTTTTTAAAAAGAAAAAGGTACAATGGTAGGGGGAAAATGAAGTTTTGTGGGATGAATGTTTCTATCAGAGGTGTCCAACTGTTCCTCTACAACAGGCTGGCGTCAATAAGTACTACCAAAAGCTCAGCGTAGTTGACTACCTCATTCTGTGGCAGACACCAAGCCTTGTTTTACTATCTTTTCACCTATCGGGAAAAACACAAAATGCTTCTGGTGTTCTGGAAGAGTTCTGCCTTGGTAGAGTGATAGATATAGCTCTGTATAGTTCCATAACTAGGTCTTGTATCTATTGTTTCATCCAAAAAATATACAATGATAGTAGCTCAAAGTAGTGGAAAAAGGTTTGTTTGTTTGTTTTTGTTATTTGTGGTTGACCACTTCAGACTGCTGCTTGAAAATGAGCATCTCTGAGTCCCTCTTTCCTGAATCAATGGGGATGCTAAAGCAGCAAGCCTCTATGGAGGCTCCTAGTGAGTAGTGCTGGAACCGACACTCCTTTCTTCTCTAAACAGGACTTGTGGAAGAACATCCACATCTCTTGGGGCAACTTTCTCAGTAAACACCCCTTGGGCTGTAAAAACAGTTTATACAGTACAAGTGAAGTGACCATCAATACGTGAGATAACAGGGCATCCTAACAGCACAAACTCCAGCACACCAGTGAAACTCTTTCCAATCTAAGAATCTCTTTGATTGCTTAAGTCTGGGAAGATTCCTGGAATAACAAAGACACACCACTGTTTTATGCTTAAAATATCCTATAAGTGCAGAAACTTACAGAAAGGTTATCCAAAGCTTTACTATACATTTGGAAACCCCATTTATCTTCTTGCAAAATCTTCTTCCATGTTGTGCTGACTTTGGCAAAACTGTAATGACAATACAAACATATCAATTACCTTCTAAGAAAGCTGGAATACTCATTTATTTTTTCCATACACAAATGGGAAACGTCAACAATAATTGTCTTGTCTTTCTAGGAAGACATACTGTCTACAAATACAACCATTCTTGAATTAATGAAATGGAAGGGATCTTAAAGATAATCTAGTTTCAATCCCTCTGCCATAGGCAGGACTGCCATCCACTGGATCACGCTGCCTGGAGTCCCATCCAATCTGACCTTGAAGGGCTCCAGGGACGGGACACCCACCATCTCTCCATGCAGCCTGTGCCAGGGCCTCACTGCCCTCTGAATACAAAATGTCTTCCAAGCACTAGGCTCAACCTCCCCTCTTTTAGCTTAAAGCCATTTCCCTTTGTCCTGTCACTATCAGGCTGTATAAAACATTGGTCTCCCTCCTTTAAGCACTTGAGCTGCCTTTAAGTCCCCCAGGCTCCCTTTGCAAAGGAACCCATGCTTGCTGAGGCTAATGACTGCATTGTCTTCCAAGTACTTTTAATAAGTCTCACACTAATCTCTGTAACTTTGCCAGACAATACATGTGTTATGTGAGAATAGGTGGTTTACTTTCCCAATGAAATACCAAGATTGATATACTTACTTTATTAAGTCCATCTCACCAAGATGTCTTAAGATGCTTGCTAATATGTGCTTCAGGTTCTTTTGGAAGAGTTCAGCAAGAACGTCTATTCTATCTAATCCCATTTTCTTTCCAATTAAATTACGAAGTTCAAAATGTTCCCTGAAAACAATTCTGTCAAAATCAGTCCAAGATTTGAGATTTCTTTTACCACTTTTTTTCAAAGTTGAGCAAATCATTTCTTCATAATGGCTTACAGGTAACAAAGTCTTCTTGGACAACTGTACTTGGAACTCATTCTTCTCCAGGCAGTGCTGTGGTGTGCTACAGAGATTTCCAGACAAGGGCAGGCTGTCCTCTTGTTCTGTTGCATCACTGTATTGGCTGCTTAACATAGAGGAATAACCACTGTCCTCATTAAGTTTACTATTTTCCAGTGCCTCCATTTCATAGACCCCTTCATCAAATCTTTGGGTTACGTGTTTGTTTTCTTTGTTATGTACAGGCTTTCCTTCATCTTCAGGATCTAGATTTCTGGAGGCTGCATGGTACAGTTCACTCAGTATTTTCTGATGCTCTTCATCACAGCTTCTGTAAAGCTTTTCCCCAGATTTCAAAGGACAGGGTTCCTCTGGTTTTGTTTTCTCTGCAGATTTTACAGGTGTGAACCCACCATGAAGAGCCGTTCGATCGAAATCACATTTCATTTTGAAAGAGTGATTAAAGTTCGATTTCATTGCTCTGTTTGTATTCTGCAGGTAATAAAAGGGAACATATTAGTGCACATCCTAAACTGCATCACAAAGTCTTTCTGTTGCCGTTTCTGGGAAGAGTGAATTTAGCTTCCATCCAATTAACCCTCTAGAGCATACAATGAGTGGAACCAAAAGCTTGATCAACCACTCAAAGCTAGAGCTTGATGCTGCATATAGGTGGAATGAGGTAACAGTGACAGAGAATGATTTACACTGCCATCATTCCACTGGTTTTACGCACCAGTGCTTCCCATTCCTGCCATTGCGCAATGATATGATGGAGACGCTTGCTCTTTGGTAGCAGCGGCTCCGAAGGCCATAGGAGAAAGCACAGCGGCCCAGTAAGGAGCAGAGCCATCCCAGGGCTGCCCGAAAGACTGGCACCCCAAGGCCAGAGGGAATGCTACTGATGCAGGCAGGCACCACGCAATTTTGGAAAGGGAAGGGGGCGAAGGGCACAGCAGAAATGAGCCAGACCACGTGGAGGCGTGGGGGCAGTAGTAGTGCTCAAGGTGAAGTAAGGTTACAGGCGTGGTTTTTGGCGGGTGAGAGGCAGAGGCGCGGGGACTGGTGAGTGCTGGAGGAAATGGGGCCCGCGCTGCCCGCTCCCTCCCGCCCGCCAAGTGCGGGGCTCTTCCGTGCCGAGACTGCGGGGGGATGGGCACGGGGAGCCAGCACTGCTGCCCAAACCTGCGGGGAAAGCATTTCCCTTATGCTTCGGAATTGTTATGAAAGACAAGCTCCTCCATCCGAGCTGATGTTTAATTTAGGGAATTCAGGTAATTTCAACAGATTGACAAAAACTATAAAAAAAAATGGAGCTCCTTCAATGCACTTCGGAGAAAAGCCTACTCCTCCATACCTACGTGCCGAGGAAAATATGGAACGAATCCACCTCTGCCTTTGTACAACTAAAGCCAGAGGCAGGATACGCGGCTCCCTCACCCCTTCCCCCACAACGAGTACCGGAACCCCAGAACCGGGCCCACAGCCCGCGCTGTCAGCAAGCGGCTCCCGTTCGGCTGGGATCAAGGACACGGGGGCAGGGAACCGCGCTTTCCCCTAACCGGTTGCTTTTCCCCCCAAATGGTGGTAACGGGGCGGCGGCAGATGCCTCCCGTCGACGGCGCGGCCCCGCGGGAGGGAGGGAGACAGAAGCGGCGCTGCCCGCCGCTGGGATGGGCGCCCCGCCGCACGGCACAGCCCGGTCCCAGAGAGGCGGGCTTGGGACAGGCAGCGTCCCGCATGCGGCGAGGCAGAAGGACCGGAGCGTCCCGTGGTTTCCATTCATCGCTATCCCATCCCAGCGCCGGCCGTAGGGAGAGAGCAGGCAAGGCTCAAGAACCCCCATTTCCAGTGCCCCTGACTCATCCCCGCGCATTTCAGCCGGTGGTCCCCACCCCACCGCCCCATCCGTCCTCGCTGCCCAGGAGTTCGCACCGCAGAACTCCCTGTGCAGCTCCGAGTCCGGCGCCACCCCGCCCCGAGCATCCCCGCACGGCGCGGCGCAGCCGGCGCTCACCTGCAGCGCTGCAGCCACCGCGTCCCGCAAGCTGAAAGTGCGCGGCCGCCCTTGCCGGGTACTTTTAAAAACTTTGAATTTGGTACCAAAAGAGCGCCAGCCAATCGGACGCCGCCGGTTCCGGCCAAGCGGCCAATAGGGAGGAGGGCACGAGGCGGGGGCCAATCCGAGGCGCGGCGAGCGAAGCTGGCCGCCTTCCCATTTTCCCTCCTCGGCAGGCGGGGAGAGAGAAGAGTGGTCGGGCGGTGGCGCGCGCGCGCTCCGCGGAGGTGTGGCCGCGAGCATCTCCCGCCCGGCCGCGCTCGCCCCTCGGTCCCGGCAGCGCGGGAGCCGCGTATCGCCCTGTCTGTGCGAGCAGACCCTGCTTCCGGGCGCTGCTGCGCTCCTCCCCCGCCCTGCCCGCGTGGAGGGTCTCCTACTGCTTGTTTAAAAGAATGAGTCGCTACAGCAATGCTGTGACGCGTCTGAGTGCTACTGCCGCCTTCCTCCATCTCCATTCATTTTCAAGTGGATGTGTATGGGACAGTCACAGCATCTCTCTGCATGCATACGGTATGAATTCATCATCAGTGAACAAGAGTTCCAGGGAAGAATGTGTTGCATGGACTGCATACCTCATCACCTCTCTTCCCCACCGCTGACACAGGGAGGAGGATTTCTTTTTAAGTATAATGGGCACTAGTAGTTGTTGGCATCCTGAGAACAAACTGGAAGTAAGAAGGTACCCCACCACCCTTACAGTGCATCTCACAGCTCAGGAAGGCCACACGTGCAGTGAGACTACGGGGGCTACTCCTCAAGTAATGCCTCCATGGCACCCAGAAAAAAATAGCACCCATTGACATTCAATGATGCTTGCTGAACATTGATAGCCATCAACCAGTGGATGTGAGCACAGTGAGGGTTGAGGGGTGTGTTTCAGCAGCGGCAACAGCGGGTCAACCTCTGCTGATGACTTTTACAAATGCAGCACGCAGGCTTCTGTTCGCTGCTGCCAAATGTGCACAGTTAATGGCGGTGACTATGTTGAAAAACTGTTTGTAGTTCAGAATTTGATCTATCAAATATTATCATTGTGTACTTTGCATCTGTCATAGTTGCCCTGGAAATAAACAGGAGGCATAACTTTCGGAGCAACCTACATACAAATCTTGCATTAAAACTAATACAGCACATAAAAGAGACTTCAAACCTTTATGGCATAAAGTCTGCACTGGCAGACCAGAGAGATCCCTACACTGTTATAAGCACACCCTGAACAGAACTCAGGTGTGTTCATTTTTAGATGCCAGTCAGCCACCTGCCAGAATCACAGGGTCCCTGTGTTCCTGACTTTTCTCACGCTAGCCCCTGGCCAAGCAATGAAGCACCCAGAATCTGCTTAGGAGACAGAAAAAAGCAGGGAGATTGTGGGCCTGGCAGGGCTGGACCAACAAGGCCCCACACGGGATATGAAAGGAAACTTTATGGCGGCAAAGACCTTAACTAACATTCATGGGGTTCATGCATTAGTCCTAGAGCTAAGCCAGGCTGATGTCCCTTATGCACCTAGAAAAATACAACGCTAAGAGAGAAGGAATCTCACACTCCTTTCATCACCTGGTAGAATAGAACCTGGCTTTAAATCAGGAAGAGTGCAGTAATGACTCTGTTTGCAGCACTGATGTGGTAGGAATAAAGACTTCAGTCTTAGATGCTGATCCCATCAATCTCTAAATATTTTAAATACAAAGAGTGTACCAGCAGATCTGCTGGTAAATCTAGACATAGGTAAGGTTTCACACTTATCAACAGGAAGTGTGTACCTCATCTAACATACACAGGCATGTCAACATCTTAAGGTAATATATACAACCCCTTTAATTTAAATATTTGGAACTTGGTCTTTCTTACCATGCTACGTTTGCTAGAAAACAAAGCTGATAGAGTCGATACTTGTTTTTGAAATGCATCCATTCAAACTGCAATCTTGAAATGAACAACACAGTGGGATTGAGTGTACTCTCAGCAAGTTCACTAATGATAGTGTGCTGAGTGGCACAGTTCAAACAATAGAAGGGAGGGACACCATCCAGAGGGACTTGGACAAGCAAAAAAAGCAGGCACTCAAGAATCTGATGAGATTCAACAAAGCCAAGTGCAAGTTGTTTTGCTTGGGTTGAGGCAATCCCAGATATGAGAACAGACTGGGAGACAAACTCAAAAGCAGCTCAGTGGAGGATTTGGGGATTCTGATGGACAAAAAGCTGTACATGAGACAGCAGTGTGCTCTTGGAGCTTGGAAAGGCAGCTGCATCAAAAGAGGGATGGCCAGCAGGCAAAGAGCAGTGATTGTCTCCCTCTACTCTGCCTTTATGAGGCTCCATCTGGAGTACTGCGGAGCACAGTAGGGATATGGAGCTGTCAGAGCAGGTCCAGAGGAGGCCATGAAGACAAACAAAGGGCTGGAGCACCTCTCTTATGAAGAAAGGTCAAGGGAGTTGAGCTTGTTTAGCTTGGAGTAGGCTTGGGAAGATCTTACTGTGGCTTTCTAGTACTTGAAGAAAGCTTACAAGCAGGACATGGACTGACATTTTATATGGTCTGAGAGTGATAGGACAAGAAGGAATGGCTTTAAACTAAATGAAGGTTCATTTAGGTTTGATGTTAGGAAGTTTTTTTACTCAGAGGAAGGTGACAAGCTGGAATGGGTTGCCCAGAGAGGTTCTGGATGCTCCATCTTTGGAGGGGTTCAGGGCCAGGTGGGATGGGACCTTGGGCAGCCTGGTCTAGTGGCTGGCAACACTGCCATGGCAGGGGGTTGGAACTAGACAATCTTTAAGGTCCCCTCCAACTTAAGCTATTCTTTGATATGATAAACTGATAATGATCAGTTTTGGTTTTTCATTCCTTGTTAAATTTTATATAGCATGCTTAGCCATGTTTCTATAAGCTAACTGTAGCAAACTCCTGCATTTACTTCTTTCTTACTCTAATTTCTTATGCTAATAAGTCTCAAAGTAAACAACTGTATTCAAGGTCATATTTTGCTTAGGTTCTCACTTCGTATTTACTGGTACTTTGAATACATTCTGTGTGTGTATACACACATATCTACAATGAATGATGGGCTAATGTAGCATGGAGTTTTGTATTATCACAAATACTTAAGACTGTAAAATGCAGTCTTATTTAACCTCAGATAGGACTTTGTACCTATGTTAGTACATGAAAAAGGCAGTTCTTATGCTTTGAACAAACGTTTTAAGACGCTGTTAAACTGAACAGTTTAAAGCAGTGAGCAGTCACTCATATTACGTAAACTTGAGAGGGAAAAAAAACTGCAGATCCAATTAAAAACAATAAACTGTATAGAAATAGAGACTGAAATTCTATCAGCCTTCAAGACAGCCATCCTATTTTGTTGGTTTTTTTTTTTGTTCTGACACAAGAACAGAAACATTCTTTTTAAAAAGAATTCACAAAACTAGTGACTTTTCTCCTAGAACTCTTGCTGGAACAAGGAATCTTCCTATACAATTCCTTCTGCTTGATTTACAAGAACTCCCTCTCCCATACCACGTACAAGGCATTAAGAAATCTGCAGATTAGTAGTGTGTTTATGACTTTCTTTGTATTACTAAACAAAATAGGATTTCTTTTTTTGTTATCTTGACTAAGCTATTTGACACTGTGGTGACATTGAAATTATTGTTTGAACAAGACTCGGAACTAGAAAAAACTCATTTTTAATGCATACCTTTTGAGAGTGGTGTATCAGTATCTTCTCAGTGGAGAAGTTAAAAACTGCAGTTACATCTGGCCCAGTCAAATTTACTTTAAGCACACTGCAGCAGCAACAAGGTGTTTTACTCAACAAGTAAGAATACTGTTTATCACCACGAGGAAACCAGCTTTCATTATCTGAAAAGCAGTTCTGTTGTCTGAATAGTGCTCCAAGGAGTTCTTTTGCAGGCGAATATCTCTACCTGTAGACATGGCTTGACAAAGTGCAAGATTCATTTTTCATGTCCTGAAATAATTTCCATTAAAGATTCATAATCAGCGTATTCCTTCAGAGTTTGTATCATTTCATCTAGCATTTCTTCCCCTAACATGAAGCACTCTGTATGATGCACTGATCTGCTTATCCTGTGGTCAGTAATCCGGTCCTGTGGAAAGTTGTATGTTCTGATCTTCTCCGATCTTCCTTTAGTTCCAATCTATCAAACAAGAAGAATCAAGTTTACAACACTGATTAAAAGCCTTCTTGTAGGAAGAGTGAAATACTGATTAAGCATTTAAAATGAAATTTTTTTCTTTCTTACAAATACATAGTATCTGTTATGTAGTGCTTGGACTAGATCGGTAGTCACACTAATTGCTCTTAAACCTGTGAAAGAACACAGGAGTTAACTCCCAAGAACGTATGCTCATACAGAATTAAATCTTCACAAAATGAAACTTACTTGAATCTTTCGAACACTGTTTCTCTTTCTGGTTTCTTCTTCTAGTTTGATGTTGTACAGTTTAGCACAAAGCATTTGCATAGCCTTCTCTTTGTTTCTAATTTGAGATCTTTCTTGCTGACATTCAGATGTGACCCCTGCCAAAAACATAATGAGAATTAACACTAAACTGGAACATATAAAAAAGAGTTTGCAATTTCTAGGGATTTTTATTATGAGGAAAAAAAATGTATATTTGGACAAGGAAAGTGAAAGTCCAGGCTCCTTCATGTCTGATGATACTTTGGGGACAGAACTGCTAACTGCAGGCTGAGTTGTGTTTTGAGCTTTATGGCAGAAGAAAATAAATTTATTTTGGTATATTGAACAATGAAATAAGTGATAAACTTCTAAAGATATCTGTAATTTTTTTACCACAGTTCTAGGAAATTTAGCAGTAAAACAGCAGGAATGTACACTAGATAGTGGCTATACAGAACATACAAAAAAAAAGTATGGTCTCTTCTAAAAAATATACAATTCAAGTTAAGACAGTGAATGAACAACCTAAGAAAAGAGCAGGAAAAATAAACACAGGAAGAAGATGGTACAACCTAATTTCTATTTGGAAATGCTGTAAGTAACTCTGGTAAGATTACAGTAGACTGATACTTAATTACTTAGCATTAATGTATGAAATACAAGTTTTGTTGTCTTAAAGCAAACTTTAAGAACAACTTTTGGGGTCACAGTGAAGACTTGTAAATGGAGTTGGGATGACAGAAATTGAAAATTTGAAAGAACACTTGAAAAGCAAGAGAGATTATGAAGATAAATAAAAAAATTTCAGATTAGGTGAAATGCAAAAAAAAAAAAAAAAAAAAAACCCACGAATACCCCTATGCACTACTCCTAGCACATAAACACAAAAAACAATTGCAATACATTTTAATATTTTTATTAAAAAAAACCCTAATAACTGCCTTCAGCAAAAGCTAAGACCATTTGCTGCTTTTTGTCTGCACATTTGGAAAAAAACAAAACAATACAAAATTCTTCTAATCTGAGTACTTTTTTGTCACTGTGTCTTAAGTAGAATGCGAATATCTTCACTATTTACCCTCCACTTCACTGAGGTGATGCAACAAGTGTAGAGTGGATTTATGTATTCAATAAATGCAAAGAAATGGGTGGCAAAAACCTGGATATGCAAAGATAAAGTGTACTCAGGATTATCCTGAGGCTGTAAAGCCTGACTAATGTTTGTGGAGGAGAAGAGGAAAAGTTAAAAAGCAATGAAAGTCAAAGGCAGATGTTGTGGATTGCTCAAAAGGAGGTTAAAAGCTTAGAAACAGCAATAAAAGATACGATAGCTGACATCAGGTAGCATTTGAGGGTGTATCTTATCCCTCTTACATTTCCTAACCTGAGCCCTGGGGATGGGTGTTGTAATCATGTCTGCAATCCATAGGAAAGGAGCCAGAAGACAAATGGAAGCTGGCAACCTAAGCACACTCTGCAACGGATGACACTTAAAACTTACTTACTTACTCAATAAGGAAAAAGAGCAACCTCTCTTTCAGAGAACAGTCAAGAAAAAGTACATCCTAAGATTTTAACTTCTGTTTTTCAATTTCTTTTCCATTAGTTGAAAGCTTAATATAAAACTTTTTTTATAAATTGATTTTAATACTTCATGAGTGTCACATTTAATGGAAAAACTGACAGCTTACCTACTGAGGCCTTAACTATTACAAATAAGGGTAAGCACAAGACACTGACTTTACAACAGTATAGAGATTTTCTGCACACACAAAAATAACACAAAAACTTTGCTCTTCAGTTAACCAGGTTTGAAACTGTTCTTTCAAATAACACAGTACAAAGGAAACCATGACCGTATTTTTACAGTGTAGTTCTTATAGTAAGGAAAACTGAAGCACCTGTTGGAATATGAACTATCCGTACAGCACTGTCTGTGGTATTGACATGCTGCCCTCCAGCTCCACTAGCTCTCTTTGTTTCTATTCGCAAATCTTTTGGATTAATTTTCAGCTCCATCTGTCATGGGAGACAAACAGAAAAGAAGTCAAATATGCACAATTGGTTTATTTTATAAAACATATTCAGGCAAGATCAAACAAATATTTTTTTCCTAAAGTTTGAGTGGTAGCTCAGATCCACTTATAAAAAGCGGGGAAATCCATGAGCACTAATCTCCTCCCTCTTCTGAAAGTTCTACACTCTCCCTCAGACAAGTTAAGCAGTATTTGAACTTGACTGGATGGGTTTCACATAAAAGAGAACATAGTGACTTTGTTGGCTCTGGAATGGGGTGGTGATCTCTGGGAGGAAGTAATGAAACAGCTTAGGGACAAGAAGAAGGAATAAAATATTTTGGCAGTTTGCTAAGACGAACATCCAAAGTTTTAATTATTAGCCAATTATTTAAAACCAAGCAAATTTGCTAAGGATGAATTGTCACTTATGCAATTTGGAAGGGGAAAATGAGGATACTAAAAAATAAGTAAGAGGGATGCTAAAACAAATATCTACATCCTCTCTAAACTAAATTAGTCTTTTGCCACTGCATCCACTGAACATGCAAGGCACAGTTACAGTATATTTTCAAGTGACAGTGAAGTAAACTGCCAGTGAGTTTGAGATAACAATTATGATGAAATATAGAAATTATTTATTTTATTCCCTTAGGCAAAAATAAGCAATCAAATACAACTTAAAACTTTTAGATCAAAAAGCAAAATCATAATTAAGAGAGAACAACTAGACAGACAGAAAAGACTTTGGTACAAGCAATATGGCAAGTAAAAGCATTGCTTATGGTAATACCTGTTATACTAAAAATAAATGTTACCTCAGTGGGTTGGGGTAATATTGCAACAGTCATTGTGCTGGTGTGAATGCGCCCTTGTTTTTCTGTCTTTGGCACACGCTGAACACGATGCACTCCTCCTTCAAATTTCATGTACTTGTAAGCATCAAGGCCTGCTATACTGGCAACTGCATGTCTTAGGCCACCTTAAATAAAAAACAGTTGTAGAAGTGTAAACAGCATTGGCTACATGTTATTACATTTCAAGCATACTGAGGCATCATTGTTGTTTATTTCTTAAAACTACATATTTATCATTTTGATGCTTGAGTAGGATTACATAAAAAATGCAAGAGAACTCCAAAACATACATTCTCACACTATATATCAAGTAAAGGACAGTCAAGTTCTTCTAACAGAATCCAATTAAATTTTTTATACATACATAAAAGGTTGTTTATGAGCCATGCACACATACAATACTTCAACTATAGCAGAAAACTGACACCAATTGTAAGTTTATGTAAAGATCAAGTTTTGAGAGCCACTTTCAGTAACTATATCAAATTCTTTTGAGTAGTATTTGAGAACCTCAACATGTAATGGATACAGAAAAAAACCATCACAGTAAGTCTATGGACTTACTGTGGGACATCTGTTTGTTTGTTTTTTTTAAATTATTCTTCCCCATTCTCTTTTACGCCTCACGTTTGTTCTTCCATTTCAAGTTTTTACTCCATCAGAATTAGCAGAGCTCCTGCCCCCTTACCCGCATATTAAGCAAAATATTTGACAGCAACACACTGAAAGTTAGCATAGAATGTTCAGAATTGGAACTTTCAAACTAAGACCCAATACAATCAAGACAGAAAGTTTGTTGCAATACTAGTTGGCATTCTTCCTCCTCCTTGTTTACCAGAGTGCAATCCTTTCAACTGTGCTAGTAGAACTGTTTGAAAGATTACAGAACTGATGGCACTGTGAATGTCATTATTATTATTATTATTATTATTATTATTATTATTTTAACTGCTTTGTTTTTTTAATTCAAATCAGTTCCCAGATCCCATTCTCAGCAGAACAGGTGGTGTGCCAAGGGAGATACTGAAAAAGAGAAAACCTTGAAAGAATATTGCTGTATAAGTCTTTGAACGTAAAAGCACAGCCCAGGAAAATGAGAGGCACATACATACTTCTCAGAAATACCATTTTAGGCTCTCTAGGTTAGGGGACAAGGTAACAGCTTTATAAAAAGAAAGATGAAGAGAACATAGAATGTGATATCACTGCACACTACAGAAGTCAGTCATCAGCCAGAATGCAGGCGAGGTTTTTCACTACTACTGCAAATGTTTTTGTTCTACAGAAATTTAATGCTCCCTCATAACTTTACTGAAACACATTACTTTTTACAGGTAGGTTTGTCAAAATCAGCTGAAATTGCCTTTTTTCCTTACTTCCACCTCATTTTTGTCCCTGTGAATTCTAAAATTTTACTCCCACCTGTAGAGATCTATATTACTTTCCAATCAAATGCATCACTCAACACAAGCAGTTCTTGATTTATAGTCATTATCTACAACCAATTCTGTAAGACAAAACCATCACGATAAATATGACTCGGAAGCATGTATTTTAACTAATCAGAAAATGCATCACACACTTCAGTTTAAATCAGTAAGGTACTCTCTAACAGGCGCCATGAAATCTTAATTATTATGCAAACAGTATTCAAATAAACAAAATAACCCTCCTTGTAGAAGAAGATATATATAACCTAAGCAAACTGTGTATTTGTGTTTGCAGTGCTAGAATTAAAACATAGTTGCTCCTTCAGATGTAAAAGTACTAAAAAATAATAATAGTAAAAAATAAAAATTAAAAAAAAATCACAACAACAAAAAGATATAAGAAGCATTTTCTGCACATGAGGAAAAAGCCAAGCCAAATCCAATGTAAAAATAACTTGAATGGTACTCTAGGCAAAATTAACTATGTAATAAGCAGTTCATTGCAATAGCTAATGTTCTGTCTTTTCTCCCTCACTTGTCCTGGCATTAGTACATCTACAATGGGTACAGTATGCCTATCTGAGCTGCAGTTACATCTGTGATATGTTGAGGAGACTTTAAGTCTGTAGCAATGATTGTGCAACTGTGGTAATGTGGAGCTTAGTACAAGATGACCAAGAAACTAGCTTAAAACAGGTATTTATTTAGGTCATACTCAGATACACTATTACACTTCAGATACACTATTACCAATACACAGTAACTTCAGGTTTATCAAGAAACACAGTCAAATCCAAGAAAATTCAAACAAACCTTCTACCCGTTTTTTTTTTATTTTTTTTATTTTTTTTAATATTGCAAACATTACTTAGGCCTGTCAAACACAGCTAGCTCCTACTACCTATTGTTTGCCTCTAACTAAAAGCGTCCTCTCCATTCTGTAAAGCCAAGGTGCAACAAACAAGGAGCTTGAGCTCTGTTAGTTTCTTTATGTCACGTTATATTCAGACCACAACGAAGTTTGATATCTATGTTTCCACCTGCTGCTATAGAGCAAGGAGTAGAGGATAAACAATACCACATGGGACTGTGCTTTACTGTGCATGTTAAACCTCAAATGTGCTATTTCTCAGAGTCATTTCTGGTGGTGTGTCCATAATGTAAGTTAAGAGTGGATTCAGACTAATTCTTAGTTGCAGCCGTGCTTAACATTCACCTTATTAACCTCTTTGTGTTTAGATTCTGGAGCTCTTTGAAATGAGGAAGCTTGATCTTTTAGTACAGGACCTTCTTTTTTCTCATGCAGTCCATAAGAATTCAGTGTGGATGGGATATAATCACCAGCCATACCAGTGTATATCTTTAACTTGCTTCTTAATAAACCCTGGACCTAAGGAACTGTATAGGAATACGGTGTCTGTGCCATCTACAGTGGTTCTACCTTGCAACTTACTCCCAGCATCTCAAGTTTTGGATGTGTGTGTGGTCATAAAAACGAGTATGGTGAGGAAATGCATTTAAGAGGCAAACAAAGAATAAGGCTATTTTTTTTTTACTGCAAGTTTATATCCTCCTTCCCTAAATATTCATCTCATTCTATAGGCAAGTCCTCAGCAAGTCAGAATAGTTCTGACACGTATCTAACCCCATTAAACAACAAGCTTCAATAAGAAAAAAATGGTTAGATACGTATTAATTTATGACTCTGATTTCCAATTTCAGGCACTGAAAAGAATACTTCTGCAGGTTTGTGTTCGTTATCTAAGAATTCACCAAAAAGGTAGTCAAGCACAGCTCCCTTTCTCTTGTAATCTCAGGGCTGCTAGTTGAGTCAGATCTGCCTGAACTATCCACTAACAATAGGCAGCTTTTAAGCCAAATCAGCAGATTGATCCAATTAGCACTGCAGCCTCAAAACCGCTAATGGAGACACAGAAGAGATGTAAAGTTGGCAGCTGGCTATAAAGTGGGACTGTCCCTACTAAAGCTGACTTCTTCCGTAAGTCCCTCTTCTTCAGGTATGAAATAAAGAAAACTCCTCCCTTTCCCTCATATCGTTTATACTCATCTAACCTGTACCATGCTGATTCAATTTGCTTTTAAAAGCAAGTAAGTTTGTCATTGCAGAATCTAGTTCAGTTTCTGGTGAAGTACTGACTGAAGAGAGATTAGCTGTTCTGATGGATTACATCCTGTAATTTCCCAGCTCTTCCAACTACATCTTCAATGTTTCTCAAGCAAGCTGTTTTCCTTGTTTTTCTTTCCTCAATTAAAACAAAAATTTTAAATGATAATTTTTCATGTTGTTCGTTACTTTTTATCAATACCTATCTATCAGAAGAGTTAATAAAAACATAATTATAACTATGAACTGTTTGTAACTATAAAAAAGAAAAAAGGATGCTGATGAAAATACAAATAGTTTCAAGTACTAGATGCAAAACGTGTGAGCACCCAACTACCAATCCATTCCCACTGTAAAATACACATTACTGCCACAGCAAAATATAGGTTACTAAAATACACTAGCTTTACTTACCACACTATACATAACAGCAAGGCTGCAGATCTGTCAACACAGACTTAGCAGGTCCAGCCTGCTGAGAACTGTGACTAGCTATCTGTCAAAATGTGGTCCCTACCACCACTCGTGCACACCACCATATTTCAGACTGCAGTTAACCTGAGCTCACTGAACCTTCGACTGCTGGAAGGACATGAAGTCACATTTTTCTGCTTCCACTCTCTCCATGATTATTTCTCTTTCCCTCTGTTGTACTGGATCACCTGAAAACTGATTAATTTTTGTATGTAGTTTGTCTGCTGAATTAACTTGGTAATGAGGCTTTCAGCAATGATGGAAGTGTCAGTGCAGAAAAGCCATGTAGAGACAGCAGCCTGATTTTTGTGAAACAAATTTACACACCAGCTGGTACAATCAGTAAATTAATGTCCTGCCTCTGTTTGTTATGTAAACCTACCATGCTCTCTTTCTGTAAACACACTGCTCTCAGAGATGCAGAGAATCAACTTAACAGCTCCATCACCACATACAACAGTTTCTAATCTTCTTGCATTCAGCTACAAGTTGCTCTTTATTTTATGCTATTTATTTTTATAAAGGCACCTCTTTTCACTAGCATCAATAAGGTGAAAAACTGATAAGTTGAATTTTACTCAAAGGCTTTTTTAGGTGATCATATGTTTTAGTTCTCCTCTCAAAGTTTCAGCAACTCCCTCACTTTGTGTATCCATTAGCTGTTACATGAGCTATATCCAAACATCTCCTTTCCCTGTACAATTCTCAATTTCTTTTTACAAACACAGGTTATATAAAACTAAAACATAACAGCATGACCTTCTGAATTTCTTATCTGCAAGCCCTTAGTTTCATTTCTGTTTTTTTGAAACTACTGAAAGAATTTTTTTTTTAGTATGTTATTATTTTAATAGCGCTTCTCAAGTGGGATATCACTCTCAAATACAGAAGCTGAAGAAAATTGTACCCAGACATTCAATCTCTGCTTCTAAATATAATTTCCCAGAAATTTGTTTCCTGTAGTCAGGAAATTCATATGGCATAAGAATTAATTTTTCAGCTTAAATTAGAATGTTACAAACAATTACCCTTTTTTTTTTTGGTAAGATACTGACCTATTTCACTGGGAAAATATTCTAGTATTTCAAATTTCCACTTTTTATAGGCAGCGTATCGTCGATACATATCAAATATCTCTGAAGTGAACAGCATCGCTTCTTGTCCTCCAACTCCAGCAGTTACTTCCATGACAAGACCACTGTTTGTTTCTTCTGAAGGAATCAAAAGCAATACTATCTGTGAATGCAAAAACACTCATCTAAGATCTGCCCCTTCAATCCAGAACTGATATTGTATAAAATGCCATGCAATAATTTATCTACTCTGCATTCTCCTGCATTAACTCACAGACTCTCCAGAATCTGCTTTGACAACCCTTGAATTAATACACAGGAACTGGGAGGGGAGGATGCTGCATTGCCAAAAGCCTCCCTGGGTCTGTTTGCAGAAACAAAAGATTTATTTCAAGACCCACAAAACTTCATAGAACTTTTCATCAATTAGAAGCACTGCACCAGTTGCACACCATAGGATATATAATGATTCTTGCAAGAAAACAAAACTTTTCCATTCTCATTAGATTCCTCTTTAAACCAATACCAACTTCAGAACTAAGAAGATGCTCTGGATTACATTTCAACACCAATTCAGCTATATTATTTTTATTTATTTAAAGGTGAGATGGCTTTATTGATCTGTTGGATAAAGATATACCAGAATATTAGAACCAAAAACTATATAATAGTTCTGAAGGATTGATTAAAACTCTGTATGACTTATAAATAATTTTCAATCATCCTTCTTTAGTAGTACTAGGTGATGTCTCTTTCTACTTCAGCTTTCCCTTTCTTCTTTTAGCATATATCATAAATATCTACTAATAAATAAATACCTATTTTTTATAGATATTTATAATAATATGACTGCTCCATTGCTGCCAAAAGAACAAAGAACGTGAGTTACAGTCTATTTCTACTAACAGCCAGCCAGCTTCTAGTTTACCAGTAGCATTAGGAACATGTCAGCAGTTTACATAAAGGTAACTATTTGATACAAATACCCATAGATACTATGTAGAACCTATACAAGGTAGCAGTCTAAAGCAGTTACATAGTATTACACTATTTTTTTCAAAACCATATCACGCAAGTTGAAAGTTCCTAACCAATAACAAGCCGAACACCCACAAAGGTACAACCAGAAGAGACAAACTACAGCACCCACCTATCAGGATGAACTGATAAAAAAAATTCAGCCACAGACTATCTATATGCAATCTGCATTTTTCATTTTCTTTAGGTAACAGACACTGGTTGAGGAGTACAGAGGCAGAGGTCAGGAGGGGGGAAAGGAGAAGAGTTCATCATACATATCTTATTTAATGAGAGGACAACTTGGCTTTGTTAACTTAGGAATGGCAAGGAAACAACAAGCTTTCAGAGGCAATCTAACCTGGTGTTTCAGTTCAGCGATCTCTTCTTCACAGGAAACGATTTCCCTTTCTGCAAGTTTCCGTAGATCTTCACTTTCATCTGGAATATTTGAGTATGGTTAATCCTCAAACTCAAACCAGTGGCACTCTTAGAAAACCTTCTGAAAAATAACCATCTGAAGAACTTACTCTCCAAAATAAACAAAATCACATCATATCTGTCAGAACATGTGATTAATGTTACGATCTAGAACAGTGACAAACAGTGTTCAGATGTTTCTACACCTGAAACACAAGCAATCCCACTTCGGCATAAGAAAGAAAACATAATTTACTGTAATGGTGGCCAAAATATGGAGAAGGCTGCCCAGGGATGTTCAGGGGTCTCACCCCTGCAGACAGCCAGACCCAAACTGCACAGCCCTGGGCTATGTGTGACTGCTCTGGGCAGTGGGCTGAGCCATTCCCTGACGGGCCTTCCAACCTCAGTCACCCCAGGATCCTGGGGAACACCCTCCTGTATTTCACTGTGATAGGGACATCAAGGATCGAAGTGTAGAGTCCCACGATTAACATTTCATTAAAAGGACTCTGTGTGTAAAAACTGCGTATCAGTAGCAGTAACTTCAAGTACTCCATCTGTAAGAAGTTACTGTAAGGCAGCTGCAAAATTTCTAACACACTGCTGAAAGACATAAATATTCAGGAGTTCTCACATAAGAAGAACTTGTAATTTTAAGATGATACTTGACTGATCAACACTCATAATTTACAGTTAGACTTGTTTTCCTGTGCTACTGTTTGAATATGTTAAGATGTCCCTTCCTCCCACTCTCTGGTCACTATCAAATTTCAGACTTAAACAAAATACAGCTTAAACCACCTCTGACCTGTAGTAATTCAGCTCACTTGCCCAAAAGAAAACAAAATAAACCCTCCAAAAGGAGTAAATTACATACATAATGAAAGGGCGTGGAACACAAGGACAGAACTGCATAGTCAATGGCACAAGACCAAAACAAAAGATGCCAGCCACCATCTCTTTGTGCACAGCTGAGTCTGGGAGGTACCTTCACAGCAAATATACACCTTTTCGGTACTGTGATTCATGTGAGCAATTAACTACATTTAAAAATAACTTTTGTTGTCTTTAAAGATCACATTCAACATCTGGGGATTATTTTTTTCTAAATCACTTCTGCAAAAAGGGAAGGAAAAGAAAAAAAGCATGTGTAAATTGGTTTCAATAAAAAGTATGCTTTATTTACAGCTGGCAAGAAGCACACATGGCTGAGTGGCTGATGAACTGTGATACCTTAAACACATTAAATTGATCACCTGCATCCATCTACTTCTTTATTTTAGACTGACTACTGTCTGATCAAGGTCTAGCATTAAGGCCAACAGAATCAGATATTCACTAAGTAATTGTGAAGAACAAACCTATTTCATAGCACAATTGCATATTTTAATATAGAAATGTAAAACAAGCTCTAAAATCACTTAAGAGACATACGGTCTGATTTTTGGGTGGCCCTGTGTGGAGCCAAGAGTTGGAATCGATGATCCTTGGGCAGTGATAGGAAAAGGGGGAATGGTTTTAAACTAAGATGGGAGGTTTAGGTTAGATATTAGGAGGAAGTTTTTTACAGAGAGGGTGGTGATGCACTGGAATATGTTGCCCAGGGAGGGGATGCCCCATCCCTGGAGGCATTCAAGGCCAGGCTAGATGTGGCTCTGGGCAGCCTGGTCTGGTGGCTGGCAACCCTGCACATAGCAGGGGGGTTGAAACTAGATGATCATCGTGGTCCTTTCAATCTAGGCTATTCTATGATGATTTTATGATCCACGTGGGGCCCTTTCAATTTTGCATATTTTATGATCCTATTACATAGAAATATTATTAAGGATGAGCTGCAAAAGTGCTCACAGTGACCGACCAAACCCTTATGGTCACTTTGCTTAAGATCAACATCAGGTTGAAGGGAAGGGTTCAGAAGGGAGACAAAAATCCTTCACTCTATTTCCACATAACAGAAACTAACAGCTTTGGGCCAACTAATAACTTTTCCAACTGAAGCATTTCTCTTTTTTTCACTCCACGTCGGAAGAGAATGAACTGGGGAGAAAAAAGGAAAAACATTTTCCTTTCGAACATCGTTTGACATCTCCTCCAGCCAAAGCAACGAGAGATTTTAGCACTACTGTGCAGCCCCGAGCGCGTCCCCGCGGAACGGCACGCATCCCACGCATGCGCAGCCGATACCCTTACAGGTCGGCAGTGCCACTCATTCGCCTGCACCCGCCCCCTCCGGGAGGCCACCCAATCACGTCGGGTTATGCAAATTACACCCCGCACCGCCCACAAGGCCTCACGGACTCCAGCACGCCCCGCCCATGCAGATCCCTGCTCTGCCCTCCCCTCCCCGTCGCGGCGGCCTGAGGCGGGACCGGGCACAGGCCTTTCGACGCGCCTCACCTTGTAGTGCCAGCTCCCGCGTGTCTCGCAGCTCCCGTTCCTTGTCACGCAGCCGCTGGATCCGCGCCGCCAGCTCCGTTCCGGCCTCGCCCTGCACCCGCGCCTCCAGGAGGCGGCTTAAGGAAGGGATGGCAAACAGTTCGTCTAAGCGAGGCCGGGCGCTCAGCCCACGCCGCGGCTGTTGCGGACGTATTGCCGCCGCGCTGCCCCTGCCGGACACAGCTTGGTGGTTGCAGGCAGGCAGTGCGATTGCCCGGCAGCTTCGGGCCGCGCAGAGAGCTCGCGAGAATAGTCCCATACCGGCTGAGGACTGCTCCATGCACTCAGCTCTTCCTTCGGCAGCCCATCGCGCCGGAGGTAACCGAAGGCGCTCGGCTGTTTCCCTTCCGGGTTTCCGGAAGCTGCCGAAGAGGCTCGGCCCCGATATCAGCCATTGGGGCTCCCGTGGCGGAAACGAACGAAGGGTTTCGGCTCTCTTCGTCTCGTGGAGGGGGGCTGTGCTCTCTGATTGGCCGGCGCTGACAGTGCGTGCAGTGGGGGCTGGGTGGCGTTGAGCTGAGGTCGGAAAGTGTACTGAAGAATAATATAGGTTATTGTAAAAATATGCAACTGGCATAAAACTTTATTAGGCAGTAGTTTATGTTCCGGATGTCAAAGTCACATCTTTGCCATTCTTCCATTCTTGTTTGTGTCTTAACGGAAGGACATAACCATACTTCACAAGTGAACTACCCTGGTGAGGTAGCAATAACCGCATCGTTGTACATGAATAAATCGTCATGGTCATGAGTGTTAATGCACCACTTTGAATAAAGCTCTATGACAAAAGTTATGACAGTAGTGTAGAATTAACTTACTTGAAGTAAATGTGGAAGTAAGCTGGGCAGTGGTGCATAGTGCAGCCTGGTTATTGTGGGTCCCAGTGTCTGCAAACGATTGCCACCCACCCATGCAGCGCCCCAAGTTGTAACAGGTAGATTGTGTCCCTATTTTAAATGGGAAAGATGTAATTCCACTGAGTGACAGGTTATGGATAAAGGAAGGGGCAAAACCTGACTCTTGGCATAACATGAGAGTAGTTGTTTCCCAAAAGTGCAATTCATGTAATCCTTTTTCTAGCTCATGTTGGTGCCACTGCTGCATTGTTCTTTTGTATTGCAAAAGACACACCTGCTGCCAAAGCCCTGAGGTCTGAGGTGCACAAGGAGGACTGAGGTTTCATCTCTGCAATGTGTGCTCAGGACAGAGGTGAACAGGGCTGGGCAGCTGCAGCTGTATCCCAAGCTGCTCCAAAGGGGTTCTTCTACAAACAAAGCAGTGTTTTGGAGTTGATAGTTAAACATGATTCAAAGCAATGTGGAAGACACATAAAGGGCTTTTGCAGCAATAGTTTGAGTATGGAAACTTCTTGCTCCTTAATGCAATAAGACCAGCCAGCTACTTACAAAGGCCTTCTCACCTCCTTTATATACTATTCACGGGCAAATGGTTGTTGTGTTCACTACTGATGCAAGTCTGGCATCAAATGACAGTTCAAACCCCATTTATTTGATGACCTTGATGAAGGTCTACTGTATATTGTTGTTTAGATCACAGCCTAGCAGACACTTCTGCATACTTTCAATTTAAAACAGGATATAATTAATGTGTGATTTCTATCAACTCTCTGTGAGTCACTGATTCTGTGGTGCTGTGAAGGGTTTTGTGGGTTCCACTGATGCTTGGATGAGTCTGAGACAGTGTGGACGCATTTCCAGGGCATTCTGCCCTGCCTGGTCTGGCCAGCGGACACTGAGGTCTCTTCCATACATATGTGTCTTCAAGCTAACTTAGATACTTTTGGTGTTTTCTGTGGTTTTATTTTATCCTGGGCATTTCAAACCACTTTCAGCTCAGACGCACATCACTAAGTTGAATGTGCGCAAAATACAACATATACTCAAGTATCTTCCAAACCTGAGGGTCTTACGAGTGTACCCACATGCTCCGCTTATTTGTGTCTATTTGGCATTGTGCTCTGCTTGACGGAAAAGCTCGAACACCAGACAAAAATGACAAAAAACGTAACTCACATTCCATAGTGCTATATACATTCTCATGAAAAACTGAAATACAAGTTAAATACATACTTATTTTATTCCAGGCTATAGAATAAGTGTATTTAGGCAGTTTTTCAAAGTGTATTGTACACTGCATGCACAATTAATCAGTTTAATAGCTTGACTGTTTTACATTTTGTGTTCAAAGAACTGCATGACAGGCAATGAGATCATGTTATGGCACAAGTTGTTGTCCATTCGGACTATATTCATTTTTTCATAAAATTTTGGGAAACCCAAACTGATAGATGAAATGTCTATTAATCATTTTAATATGAGCATTTGCTCCAAGAAAGAAACTTCATACAAGTTATGTTCAGTTTATAAACCCCTCCAAATAGAGGATTTAAGACAAGAAATTTTGAACGTGATTTCATTGCAGTATTACACTGAAGACTGGTGTAATATTTGTCAAAATGATGTAACAGTTTCCAAATACAGGTTTTGGAATCTTTAGCTAGAAATCCAGGTAATATTTTAGGGCCCACACAGTTAGCTTTAAAAATGTCCTTGAAAGGATGACTTGTCTTTTCTGACAAGAACTTCTACCCTATGTGAAATATCTTATAAAGATAGATTATGACTAGCAGGTCACCATCAAATAGTAACATTAAGAATATGTAAGTCTACATTCGTAAAGGTTTTTGCATGCAGTTTTGTCTTACACATTGTTTAGATGTGTGAACCAAATGTTTGTGCCTCAAACACCAACCAACTTGAAATTACACTATGTAAGTATATACATATATGATGCTGTATATGTTTAGTATCACAGTAAATATAACTGGTATTAAATGATACTAGACATATGTAGGACCATAGTTAAATTCCAGTTAAGAAAAAAAGCCAGAAAAAATCATTCTTCTAACAGTATTTCACAGTAGAAGGAGGCAGTCCTTTCTCACTGACTTCTCCCCCCTCAGGATTTGTAAACATCATAGCTATTACTCTATCAGTATAATAATTGAATATTTTATTCATAATGGTAAGTAACTAACCAACATGAATAAAGTTGTCATAACACAATAACACTTTCAGACAAAACAGTTATTTATTAAAAGAAACATTTATAAATACTTTGTCTTGCATTTTAAACTACATTTTCATAAATAACAATATTTAAAAGTGCTGAATATGGTAGGATAGTCAGCAACGCCACTGTAAACAGATTTGTTTTCCACTTTGTAGTTTTTTTTTTTTAGATCCCATTCTGTCAAACACTACAACAGTTAAAATAGTTGCATAGGGAATAGAGAATAGCCCTTTTAATCATCTCCTGAATTCTATATAAATTACAAAACCAAATGAGTTTAAGAAACAGTTTGTTAAATTGTTCTTATATATCCAAAAAAAGCACACAGGTTTCAAGTAAAAAGAATGACTAAAAAATTCCCCAACTTGCTATTTGAAGCGTGTTCAATAAATTAAGAGGAAAAAAAAGAGAGAGAGAGAGAGGTAGTAAAATAAAGGAAAAAATAAGCCCCAGACAATAAACTAATACCTGTTTCCTACCAGCTACTGTGTAGAGCCAGATCAGCCTTGGTAGCAGCGATTTCAGCAAGAGCTGGCACCAAGGAGTAGCTTGCTGGTTGGAGCCAAGTTTGCTGGGGCTAGATTCCACTTAGTTACACAACTGTAAGACCTTTTGGACCCATCAAAAGCAATGGGAGTATGTTGTGTTTAGTCATAGGAAAGTGAGAAGAACCTTGCCTCTAAAGTATTAGTACAAGACCAGAGCTGACAGTGTTAAATATATATATATACAAACATACATACATATATATATTTAACTAGTGTTCAAAACAATCTCATGGTTTATCTTTAGCAGTTTGTGAGGGATGTGAACACTCATTTGTCTCATATATGGTAGGTATGACGATGTTGGTTTTTTTAAGTTCCAAGTCACTCTCTCTTTAAACATCAAAATGCATCCTAAAATTGGACATTTTTGGATAAAAAGGCCAAGCAAACACTTACTAAAACCACCATGGCAGAAAAGTGATTGGAGAACTGCGCTGCATTAGCTCTCATTTAGGGCTCAATACAGGACTCTCTACCCAGGAAAGATACCCACTGAGTTTCAGTAGGCATTCTGCTTGGGTAAGAACTGCAGATTTAGGAGCCCTTGAAATTTGGTTTAATATTACATTCCAAACTCCTTGTTCTCAAGGAGTTACTCAAAATCAATGAGGCCAGAAGCTAAGTCTTCTTTAACCGACCACCTTGTAAAACATTACTTTGCTTAAAAACATTTTTTGACTGGATTTAGCCTTAAAAAAAAAAAAGGAAAGAAAAGAAGAATCTTACAGGACAAATGCAATTCATCAAAATGTTCTAAAATGCTCTAAAATGCTACATGTAGGCAATTTTTTATTAAATTTCTTTATTTAAAAAAAAACCAAAAAACTAAATTATCAAGCTTTCTGTGTTTGCTTTTTGTTTTCTTATTTTTTTTCTTTTTTCTTTTTTTTTTTTTTGCTGAAGTACATAACATTATACAACAGTGTTAGAACTGGATAGCCAGTCTTTAATAAATCAATTACAGTATCTGACATCTGAAATGTACATTGAAAATCTTTGTTCTTTTAACAATTAAACAATATCAGCGCATAGACTGTGTCACCCAGATACGGATCCCTTTCAGTGGTTTGTGTTTTTTTTTTTTTTTTTTTTTTTTTTTTTTTTTTGACATTGCAAACTCTGTAATGAAAATGCCACAGTTTTGGCAGTGAACAACCAGAGGAATCCTCCATGTGATTTATTTTAAATAAACAGTGATAAATAGCTCTTTCTTTTTCTATACAGAAATATTGGCTTCGAAAAGTCAGTGTATTGTACTCAGTAGAGCATGTTGAGTAATGCTACACCTTAAAAATTGGCTTTTTTCAGTTAGTGATGTTAAAAAATGCAAGCCTCTTTCTGGTTTGCTGCAGTTGTTTCTATGTACCATTAGACTGTATTGCACAAAAAAGTTCTTAAATACAGATATAATTTATGTTATTGGATTAAATATTGCAACAACTAAGTGGTAAGTGAAGCAGTTTTACCTTGCACATGCAGTGTGAGGATACACAAGGAGACTGTTCATAAAACTACAAATACATCATTGCAATCTTGACTGCAGTTGGGTGAAAGGGTTGTGAAACAAATGTATTTTGGCAAATCCGTTGTTTGCCTCCCATGCTATTTCAGGCAAGGAGGACCTTGGTAAAAATGTAGACAGAGACCATAGTATGTATTTGTTTTCTTCACAGTAGCCTGAGTAGAGCTAAAGTGTAGTTCTCCAGGAACCCAGCTCCAGATGTTAATAAACTACTTTTCTTCTGTCCCGCCCACCCCCGAAAAGATCAAGTTATTTTATTTGAAAATTAAAATTAAAACTAAGTTTCAGAAGTAGAGCCTGTAATACTTTCAACAAGAGACTTATAAATTTGAGAGTTCAAGAACCTTGGGAAAGAGTCTCTATGCATTAAGGTGTATATCTGGAGTTGGGCATCTTCATACATATGAGGACTGGGATCCAGCAAGTTTCTGTTGATCACTTCTCTCACCCGGGAGTCAAGACTAACCTGAAGAAGATGAGAACAGATGGATATTATATAGCAATGTTGGAAAGGTTGTAGAAATCTCTTTATTTCATATGGTTCGTTGAACATGTCAGGTTCATTGCTTTATTCAAGGTATATTCTGACTTTCAGAGCCACTGTTCTAAAATGCACACACGTGATTTCAAACTCAGATGATTGACTTTATTTCAGTTTTGACGTGGTCTTTGCATCCATCTTAATAGCTGTAAGATGAAATACCTCTATTTAACAATACAGTGTTACTAAATAAAGTTCTTCAGTAACCTGGATTTCCCAAAATAAGTTATTATACATTGAAATATTTTACTTTTTACATATTTAGAAATATTTCTCAAAAGGAATGTTGAATGACCCTTTTTTGGAGAGCTGAAATGTTGTTGTTGTTTTTTCTGATCAGTAGTGCTTCAATATGTAGAAGCTTCCTATTCAGCATTCTCCTCTGAATGTGTCACAGACTATTTTTTTTCCATTTGTTTTTCATTTGCTACACTTATAACTCGCAAGTTAGCCAGATTTTTTTTTTTTAATTAATCTCCCCATTAATATTAGATATTTCAGATTTGCTCTTCTTTTCATCTGGGAATTTATACTTACAGGTTGTCAGGTGTCCACACTGATGTTGTAAGAAAGTTTCAGTTTTAACTTCTAATTTAATTTTCTAGTCAGAAAATGGCATATTATGCTTGGGAAGAATGCACAGATGATTTTAGATTATCATTTAGAAGTTGGAGTGGATATACAGCTTACTAAGCTCTAGTAAAAAAAAATGTAGTAAGAAAATGCTCTACAAACAACAAAATTAGTGCTTTCTGGATTAAGCAGAATGGCTATAGCAGAGACTAGCACTGCAACCAGCAAGGGTTTTCTCATCTAAGTAAAACAATAGAACATCTACTATAGAAATACTGAGCAAGGATGAGCTAAGCTACTATGATTTAAACTTGATTATGAGGAAAATACACATTAAGATTTAAGCAATTGCTTCCCTCTGACATGCACATGCAGGCACATATCTTAGCAAGACCAGTTCATGAGGCTAGCCAACTGATTCCTCATTACCAAGCAAAATGGCTCGAACAAGAAAGCTCACATTTGGCAGGATAGTGGTGTTTCTTTGCTATTGAATAGTGTAAAAATTAATTGCCATTATAGAATGAAACAAATTAATTATGGATCTCTTAATTCACATTGTAGTTTTTCAGTGACTCACTAAAGCCATATGGCAATACTAATTGCAATTATTAAAGTTATCTCTTTGGTACATAGATGTGTACAAGGTATTTGTTTAGCACATCCTGCCTCAGTGATTTCATCACTGAACAAGGCTGAATATTTCAGGTCCTATGCCAAAGTTTCATCTGGAATAGGATGCTGGAATGACTGAGAACTTTAAAGCTCCTGTTCTGATCTAAAGCATTGCAAACTGTTCTCATTTGCCTCATATGGTTTCCGGTAGGGGCAGGAGCAGTTGGGTTGATGACATCCTTGTGTGTACAGGGAATGAAGTTTGTGAGCAGTTTTCTTAAAACCTAAGTCCAAAAAGAGTTTCTTAGTCTTAGCTGCTGGTTCCTATTGGCTTTGGAAGACAACAGGGCATATAGTAAATATGTGTATACTAGATACACATATATACTGTCAGAAATACAGCAGCTTGCTGTACTCGCAGTTATCTCACTTCAAAGTTAAAACATACACTATTTCACAGAGAATGTAAGGGAGTTTTAAATGGCTGTGGGTTTCCTTCATAAGGATGAAATTGCAAATTATTACTAAAAACAGTACAAAGGTAAAATGTAGCAAGCAAGGTCCACAAGTAAGCATAAATTAACACACACAGAAACAAAGAAGAGTTGCTAAACGTGACATAGCCTAAGAAACTCTTCTACAATGCCTACATATTTATTTATCTTCCTTTTGTGTATCTATGTATTTGTCTGTTCCAAACTGTGATTTGATGCTTTTACTCCACTCCATTTGAAAATCATTTCAGTTGGAGAACTGAAGAAAACTGTTTATAATTTCCTGGATATTATCACACTTTTCATTAGAGGAAATATGTGATCACAATTCTTAGACGATTTGATTGTATCTAGGAATAACCAAAGCAAATTTTGCTTCTTTCCCCAGACAGCTGTTGCAGCAGATAAATCTGTTATTATTCTGACTTAAATCCCCCTGTGTTGTACAGGACACTAATTGTGAATCTATTCCATTATTTAAATACCATGTTAAATATTATTTTATTTGTCATATGTTGCTGAATATTTTGGCGTCATTTCTCCAGAAATCCATTTTCATGATGTACTTCATGTCTTTGGCAGGCAAGTTGCATTACTAAAGAAGCTTTCCTGTTTCTCACCCTTCTGTTTCTGGAATTTCCCTTTCATTCCTCTTGTACAGAGAGCTTTGAGGAGTTGTGGCCAGTGATTCTAAACAGCTCGGTCCTTATGTCAGCACATGTTCCATCCCTCTCTTTCTCATTTAATCTCCTATACTGAGAATTGCTCTCATCTGACAGATCAGGCAGACTTTTCGACCCTTTCTGGCAATCCAGATTTAGCATGTCTGCTCTGGAATAGGAGAAGCCAATCAAACATTTACGGCTTTACCTCTTTTGGTGAAAGTATAGAAATGTAATCTTCATATATAAGTCTTGCTTTTTCTTCAATAACTTTCTTGTTCTGTTCCTTCTTTAGATCTTCACATGCAAGCCAGAAAAGCAGGTTCTCTTCACTATACTCTGTTCGAAGAAACTCTCTAAAAAGGTTCCTCCCAGCTGGTGTTTTCATCATCTTGTCAAAATTCTGAGCCCAAGACAAAATTTCATCTGCAGTAGGGTTTTGGCTGCAAAAGCAAAATATCATTACAAATATGTTTCTATTTTTGTAACAGTGTTTTCATACATTTGTCCAAAATTTATCCTTTCTGCTGCACTTCAGTCCAAAGTGAAAACCAGAATCAACAAGGCTTCAGCAGTGACAGGAGAAATTTGTTCACTCTTCACTTGCTCATTCATTATCTCAATAGCCCACTAAATGTGTTTAATATTAAGAGACATGCACTTGGCTTTCTGCAAGTTTTCTACTTGTGTTGTTCACCATCAGACTAAAGAAAAATCCAGTGACAGAAGTGAATTCCTGCCCTGCAGTTAAAGGAGATGTGAATGCAGGCAGCTGACAGTAGGTTCTCTGTCCTGTCAGGCTTGAGGGACACCTCATGTCTCTGCCTGCTTCTGATAAGATTTGGCCAATCTCTGCCTGCCACACAATTTGGTTCAGCAAAGACGGGAAAAACAAAAGGTTCTTGGCAGTCAGGAGCATACTAATGAAGGCCAACAAAATAGTAATTCAGAGAGCTTTTAAATTAGCATATTTCTCTGTGCTTGTACCTAAGGGTTGCTAAGCTTCTCTCTGGTGCTATTGACCTGAATGATGATTTACTGGCACAAGATGTGATGGATGTTTCTGGCACAACTGGAGAGAGAAGAAATGGGAAAAAATCCTTATTCCCATTTTCTGAAGGAGGCTATTTACAGCTCATAACAGGATGCACAGGATGAGTGAATGAACAGAAGACCAGTCTTTGCCACTAATCCATAAGGTACAAATGAAAAGTCTGAGAAGGTCATACTCAAGTTACTTAACAACAGCTAAGCATGGTTTCACAGTTTGAGTGCTCATCCTCCCCTTCCTGATAGAATACAACACAAGAATTTTAGAGTCTGCTGTTAACACTGTCTCTGTAATCATGTTGCACAATAAGTGACATTTGTCCATATAATTTTAAGTTCATTTTTCAACTGATAGTCTGCATGCAAGACAGAGTGGGTGTCAGGAAGCTATTTATGACACTTTTTTGGCAGACTAAAAGATCTAATAAATGAGAAAGGATTTAACATTTAAACTAAACAGAAAAACAAAAAAGTATAAACATGCAGATTTTATGGTGAAAAGTCCTCTCTCTGAGGAAAGTGAAATGAACCTGCTGGAAAGGGTGGAGCTGGCAAGCAATCCATGTTGCCTAGTTATCAGTTTGGAAAATATCTTTACTGCAGTTGGATGAATACAAGAATATATGAAAAAATACAGAGTAAGGCCATTTTGATCGAGTTTCATCTATTAAGATGTAAAACATCTGTAAGGTATATCATTTCATTAAAAACTGATTTCCCGTTCCCCCTCCAAAATGCCAGTTTCCTGAGGAGATTTGTGAATAACAGCCCTGTGGTTTACAACTAGATTAGCTTAAAAAGAGAATCATGCAGAATCTCCAATTTGATAAACGAAGTCTCATTTATGTCTAAATAACTTATCTTGATCTTGGGAAATAGGAGAAAACTCCTTTGTTGAAGTCTTAAATTTGTTAGACATGAAAGGCAGCCTAAACAATGCACCAGGGCAGTGTCTAAATGTTCCTTGTTCCTAGGTACATGAAAGAAGAGGTTAGCACTGAGATAGGATATTTAAACCTATGGATGTTCTCTCACCTGCTGCTCAGGTATAGCCATGACACACAGAACAGGCCTGATGTGTGCTGAGAGCAGCGCCAGTCAGTTACAACTGGAGTACATCATATAAAATGGGACACTAAGGACAGGACAAGGGCCATTCTGCAGTCCTTGCACCCTTCTGCTCACACCTCCTCCATTTTTTGCAACAAAAACTGGCAGTTTCTGCAGAACCTACTAACTTAAGAGCTGGTATAGACAAAACAAGGAATAAACACATCTCTTTACCCCCAAAGTTTTTGAAGTGGATCTGTGAGCAGCTGCACTGCTGAGGTTATACTTGGCCCTTGTTTGAATTTTACCTAATAAGTTCATATAAGTTTCACTAGCAGTCGATGGGAAACTATAGGTTTTGCCATAGACTAAACTCAGCTGGCCTCTGTTATGATCTAGAGTTACTGGTTTCTCCAGTACCTTAAGTTATGCAAGATGCAGTTTTATAACATGGTCGAGGTGAATTAAATTATTTAGGATTAATTTTTACCTGAACAATCTCTTTACCTGCTACCTCCACCTCTTTCTTTTGAGCTGAATCAGCTCAGATAAGTATCAGCTGGGGTACAGTTAGTGGTGGGGAGGCAGAAGAGGAGGGAGCAGGACAGCACAGAAGGCAAATCTCTGAAGGCAGGGAGCTGTTAATTCACAGCTTTGAATTAACCACGACTTCTTCATGTGAAGCCACACCCCTGCACTCTTAATATTCCACTGACAGACCATTCAGTCTTCCTTTCTTCTGCCTAACACCAACAATGATGTTGATAAACTCCCCAGAATTCAAGATCTGGACCATTAGTGAGCTCTTTCACTAAGCTTTGTACTTCCTTTGCATAGCAAAGCTACAAAGCTACAGCGTTAAAATCTGCGAAACATTTAATCCCAGCAGGGAATGTCATGAAATAAACAGATTCATCATGATGGAGTGCTTCTGTAAATTCTTTGCAGGTGACCTGAATTCCAGGGTGCTCAACTGCACTAAAGTTCAGCATAAAACAACTGGAGGATATAAACAATTAAGACATTCTCATATAAAGAAAAAAAAAATCTGTCAAGTCAGTTCACTACATGTTCTCTGTCAGTAAGAGGAGAAGTCCATAGTGCTTTTGTATTTTGTGGAAGTTTTTTTATTTATCCTTTCAAAACATGAAAAACAATGGTGGTACTGAGATATTTTGTTTGTGTTGCTTTCAAATTCAATCATATCATCCTGAATTAAGTTTTAATTTACTTTTTATGGGATTAAAGAACTTAAAGCCACAAGTTCAGGTTTTTCCCAACACAACAAATATTTGCACAACCTTCAAACAGAAACAGAAGCTCAGACTTTCAGAATATGTACGCCTGTCTCTCAAGATGTGTGTTTCCTTAGGCAATTCATGTAAAACCATAAACCAAGCTGATGTACAAAAATTAAGCATGTTAAAAATTCTGACTGTAAAATACACTTTTGTCCAAGTTATTTTTCCTTCTTGACTGGGTAAGTAGAAGAAAACGATTCCACAAACGGCAGAGGCCCATGGATCGATTTAACTGTTTTCACGCATCTTCTGTTTCTCTCCATTGCTTTGTACTCATAAATATGAAACTGTCAGTAAGGCACTGTTAGCATTACATGATAATGTAAAATGATTTTGAATCATTTTAGAAGTCTAAAAAAAACAAGGCAAATTAGTTACAGGTAAATAAAAAAAAAATAATTGAACAAAGTTTCAGCAACTTACCATTCTTCAATAACTTGGATGCTTTCCATTTTGGTTGTATGTGTTGGTCTTCCTGCATTGTCTCCTCTATCTTCATTCCTAACAGTGAGGCTGCAATGTAGTACAACACTTTATTTTGTCTAGAGAATGTTAGTTTAAAACAACGAGTACAATAATGCAAACGTTCAAAAGCTATAAACATATTTCAAGTGTAATTTTTCACTCTTACCCCTAAAATTTATACCCAACTTTCGGAGAGAAATTTTTCGACAACAATTTTTTCCTGTAATAATGGTGAATATTAATTAACATGTGTTATTAGAATGTATGATTTTTTTTAAAACTGACAGTTTATCCAATGAAAGTTGGACAAAAAGTCAGAGATCATGTTTGGAGTGAGTTTACTCAGTAAATCGTGAATAATGTTAGTAACAATAAGGATAAGGGGGATAAGAATATCTGAACTGATGAGATATTGCTATTCGACCAGTTCTTTATGAACATTCCCTTTTTTGTCTCTTGGATATGGAGTCAGTAGATGGCTTGGATACAGAACTTAACATGTGGCATTTCCTCACAATTTCATCTAATTCAAATTTCTTTTTCATTCCAAAATATAAAAGTTTCCGTCCTTTCAAATGAAAGGCTTCTGTTGCCCTCATGTTATTAGAAGCAAATCTTAAAAGAAAAGAGACTTCCTTAATATGAGGTGTTTCTTGCTTTGTTGTTGCCGATTTTGAGCTGGTAATTTGCATCACTTACTTTTCTATGAATGCTCTCTATGCGTGTTCTGTACCATGGTACTGACAGAGAAAAAATACAGTCCCTAATGATTACTGAAATAATTTGCATTTTGAATAACTTACGTATTCATACAGGAACCGTGGTTCCAATAATAAAGCTTAAGAAGTGGAAAGTAGTAAGAAGGTAACTTCCCTTAACTGGGTATTCCCCAGGTGTTCAGTTGAGAGAAAACAAGCAGCCAAGCAAAAAAAATCCTCCCTCTCAGACCCAAGGATGCTCTAATTTTTAATATCTAGGTTCTATCATACAGTGATGCTCTCAATCATTCTAAGCAGAGATATGCAAAAGTATGCTGATACTGTAAAGCTTTCCCTCCTGCATTAATCAGAATAATTTGTACTCAGTTCTAAAAAATCCCAACTTTGGGACATTTTTAGTACAAATGACTTTTCTTCCAGCACCTTTGCATTTCTGAGTTTTATCAATACGTTTTCAAGCATCTGTTAGATGCTTGAAAATCAGAGTTAATGGGTGATCTCAACTACTTTTTGAAAATTGTCAGTTTAAGCTCCCAGGTAAAGCAGAGCATATATTAAGACTTAAACATTACAAAGATGTAAACTTCTAAATAAAGCTGTTTGATGCTTGCTGTTCCTTCACTTACCTGCCAAGACCTTAGTTCAGGCCTTTGGTCCTGCTTCCCCTGTTACAGCGTAGGAATGCAGCTCCAGTGCTGCTAAGGTTTTAGGATGTCATCAACTGCTGCAGGAGAAACAACACATCCTGAACTCTGGGATTGGCAGGTAAAAAGCTCTTCCATCTCCTCTGACCTGATGTTTGTCTGTCTATAAAGGGAGCACCCATGGAAAGCAATGGGAGTTCCATATATAGAAGGAGAGTAAAAGGAGCCATTTGCTTTCTGTCTTGTAATCTTTAAGACCAGACATGTAACTGCTTAGGGTTCACTTTGTGTCTGGGTGGAGCACAAAGTAGGGCTGAGAGAGAAGCAGAGAAGTCACAAAGCTGCTCTCCCTCCCTCCTTTGCAGTCTCCAGTAGAGCCTCATTTGTGTTTTCTGCTGGGTTGGAAGAACTGTCAGTCCTTTAGTCCCTGGAAAAGAGAGACAGTGGAAGGAAGCAGGAAACAGCTTGTGTTCTTTGGGAATGTAACAGGGTGTTTACTTGAGTGTTAGAAGTGGCTGCCTGTTTTCTTTCTCCTATCACATAAACAGCAGCTAAACTGCACTGAGACGATTGTTGCTACTGCACAGTAGACTTATCTCAAGGTTTGGATGCAGAGTCTTACTGGAAGTAGAATGTGACTCATGTGAGAGCAGTAAATCTACCCTCCTAATTTAATTTGATGTCTGGGGTCAGATGCTGATTGTTGTGCTCATGCAGAATCTCTGCAAAACTTTGGAAAACCAATATGGGTGGATGAAAGGGTAAGACAAGTAGTGAGTGGTAAACAAGAAAGAAAAATAGATAAAATAGACAGGAAATCCACGTTGACCTCATTGGACTTTTTACCACAGGAGTAATGGATCAGTCTCGTGCATCTGGATTGTCTGTAGGATTATATGTTGGTAAAAAGTTCAGATAGTGGGTCCAGAATGCATAATACAGTTTTCTGGTAGATGGATCTGATTCCTTTGTCTCAGCATTTACACTGAAGGCCAACAGTTGGTTAGACAGTGCTGTGAAACAGGGAAGACTCTAAAGAGGTGTTATATTTGGTTGGAGCAATTTTTCACATTTAGGTATTGTAGTTAAAACTGTGCTAAATTTATAATACACCACGGACTAAATTCTGAGTTATGTTTCCAGTGACAACCACTAGTCCTGTATTTTAATTCCTATTTATCTACATCTGTCAAGACTGGAGTTCCATCGGATACATTTCTTTTGATATGCTTTTCCTGTGAAAGAAACCATCATTTTAACTCAGTAGTACATTCAATTCAGACATGTTCTGTTTCCACTCAAGGAACTGGTTTGTGTTTGCTTAGAAAAAAAATTAAATATTTACACATTTTTGACTGTAAAGCTAACTTGAAAGCAGCCCTTAAATAATACTAATCACAGTAACACACTGCTACCTTTCACATCAAAATGACAACACGGCATTGTTATTTGCTAAGTTGCTATCTTCAGTTGAAAATAGCCCATCTGCTCACATTCCCCTGTGGAATTCAAGCAGTCCTCAGTGGGAAAGGCACTCTGCATATCCTTCACACACAGTTCCATCATGGAAGCTAGCTGACTATAGCAGAAGAATTATGCTGTCTAGCATAGCAACTAAATATTAAAAGTAACAGGATAGAGATTAAAAAAATGATCTTGGATATTTAAGGATTTAAGAAGAGGAAATAGTTGATTTATCTTATAAAAAAAGTAGTCAAATAAAAGGGAGGTGTTTTAGTTATTTTAACACATCTGTTTTAAAATAACTTACATGGTGTCTGCTATTATTTATAGTACATCCAACAGATATCTTTAGAATTTAGAGACCTAAAATGTCCATGATAAAACTAAAACAAAACTAACGAGGCCTTAAAAAGTGAAAATTTGAGATGTCTAAAGGAAGAGAATAAGTAGAAAGCACAAGCAATGGTTTGTTTTCTGTTCCTTTGGAAGGTGTCTTTTACCCAATTTTATGCTTGTTTTATTGCTCTGGAGAGTGTGGTAAGAAGTATTTCAGTAAGCCCAGGTGACCTGATCTTTATGTAGCTTTCAAACATATCTTGGGTTCCTGACTTTTATAAAAGCAGTAGATGTTTTAACTTCTGCAGATGTATCATTATGAGTAACTTCTGTTTGAAGTCAGTGCCTTTGTATTGTGCTACTTTAGAAACTTTGTAAGTAAAAATGTTTTTGAACAGAGACAGTTTGAAGAAGTATACAAATTGAAAACATAACCACATACAAGGTTAAACTATTGGGATTATTCACCTGTTCATATTCATGTTCAGCAATTGAACAGTTGCTCTGTTGAATAATTATTTCACTAAATCATGAGCCCATTGATGTATGGTAAGTAATAAAAGCCAAGCTAAGAGCAAAGATCTCATTACCTGTCCTCAAGGCATTTCCATCCATGGGTAGAACGTTAAAAGTTGCCTAGCTTCCCTGCTGCTGCACTTACCTCTACTGTCAATAGGAAACTAACAATTATTTAGATGCTGGACCTCATCTTCCATTTACTGTGTATCTAGTATATTAATAACTTTTCATTGCTTCCCAAAGCTCCGTGTGGCACATATTAGTGCCTACATCTAGTGAATCAGTGAAATTGCTGTTATGGCAAGAAAACTTCCATAGTGACAGATGCTAAGACTGATATTAGATGTGTATGGCTACCAACAGTTACTATTTACTCATTATATGCATCATATGCAGTATATTATCACAACATTTTTGCAACAAACTAATGAACCAAAACTTTTCTGGCACTGAAAACACTGTCACGATGAAAGCCCATACCCTTAGTAGCCTTTACTGTGCTGCCATGAAGATATGCAGTAGAAATCAAACTGGGATGTTGTGGTAGGCTACTGAGTTGCTATTCAGGAGATCTTTGTTCAATTCCTAGTTGTTTGTTGAAGTTTTTAGTTTATTCTTTTGCTGAATTTTTTAGCTTCATCTCCAGATCTTTGATTCCTTTACTTCTATTATAAGCATCTGACATAAAATATGTTATATGAACAGAAACATATTTTTCCTACTTTTAATTTAGATGCAGAAGAAGTTCAGACTGGTATCTCCTGTTATTTTTGGTTGTGGATCACCTTGATCAGACTTTCTTCAACACTTTGGTTCAATACTTTGGTCACTGAAAAATCAGCTGTTTGCACAGCTCTGTTCATGTGCTGGAGCATAGGAAGTTCCGCACAAATGTGTGCAAGAACTTCTTTATGGTGAGGGTGACGGAGCACTGGAACAGGCTGCCCAGGGCGGTTGTGGAGTCTCCTTCTCTGAAGATATTCTTCTTGCCTGGACGCCTACTTGTGCGACCTGGTGTAGGGAACCTGGTAAGGAAGCTTGGGCAGGAGGGTTGCACTCGATGATCTCTGGAGGTCCCTTCCAACCCCTACAATTCTGTGATTCTGTGTGATTCTGTGCTGCAGCATGATCCAGTGGAAGTCAGAGATAGATGTTGCCCTGTGATGCTGTGTAGCACTAAAGCAGACAACTATACTGGCACTCTTTAATTTCTTTATGAAACAGAATTTTTTCTTTCTGACACCTTGTTTTTCTAGTAGATGGAAACTGAAGCCTGAAGGCATCGAAGGCATGGCTGTGCTTAAGACCAGAGTGTGAATTTGCTATATTGTATACATTAATAATGATGAGAAATAACAGCAATATCTTCATGATCCATTTGTAAAGAACAATACAGCTATGTCAATCTCAAAATTACTTAGGCAGAGTCTAGTCAGTAATGCTATCTTCTATCTCACATCTAATGTTGTAAAAATAGGCATCCATCAAATAGAAATTTTACCTGAGCAATATCATCCAAAGATAACTTTTTTTTTTAATTGCTAGCTGAGTGAAGGATGCTTCCAAGGGTTCATTTTTGTTACAATAAATGAATAAGAAAAAAACTTCAACTAGAGTAATGTTTTTTATGAAGAAGTGAAGTCTTGCAGTAGATATTTTCATATGCTCAGGTTACATTATATCTTGTGTGCTACTGGCTGTAATAGAGAGAAAGGGGATGCATCAGACTTCAAAACCACATATTGCAGATTCTTATGAGAAGATCATCTCACTCACTGTGACATTTACCCCTTTTTATTGAACATCTCCAGGGACAGTAACTTCACCAATTGCCTGCTCAGCCTGTTCCAATACTTCACTGATTTTTCTGAAAAGAATTTTTTCCTAATATCCAACTTTGTCAATAAGAATAGAAGGACAGACTAAATCACTTAGATTGTTGTAATTTTAATATATGCAAATCTTAAAAGTCAGAGCAACCTTCACCAAATTAGTAGTGTTAAAGTCTGGCTTGTGTGGTGGTCTAGAGCAGAGATCCTGGTGACAAGGTCAGCGTAAGTTATGAATATTTAGCTCACTGAAAGATGTGAACCAGTAAAACTGCAAATTTGGTATTTCAATATATTTTCATTGGTTGCCTGTGAGAATCTTTGAAGGGGAAATAGCAGTCAAGAGCCTTAGGAATCACTTACTTAAGGTGATCAGAATCTGACCTTATCTGATTCAACAGAACATCATCATCATCGTTGCAAAGGTGAAACAGATTAAAAAATAAAATAAAATAATGCATTTGTCGTATAGTTTTTGTCCATTCTAATTCTTTAATAAGATTAACAGATCTTCACTGAATTCAGTGAAGAAATACAGGATGTAAAATTTTGTTGAAAACATGTTAGAATCCTAGTGTAAAAATAGCTACATCCCTCTTGGAGGCAGTGAACTGTCTCATGTTTAAAACTAAATGATGGAGAGTATATTTAGTAGACTGTCATAGGAAGGATGCCTGCTGGGGAAAAGCCAATAATTACCATAAGGCTATAAGGCTATAATCAGCCTACTTGGAAGCGTCCACTGAAACTAGAATGTCATTTCAAAAGGTCTAGGTACCTGTGGTGCTAAGTTTCCTAAGTGCCAGAGTAACATTTGTGCTACGTGAAAAAATGGTGCAAGAGACATTTATAATCCAAACTGTTTCTACAAGAAAAAAAAAAAAAAGGAAACAAACCTGGAGTCCACCTTGGACTCAGCTAAAAAATGTATTAAAAAAATGTCTGCAAGGTTTACTTCATGTAAGAAAAAAAATGCAAACATTCTGTTTTGGCTTCTTCTGTTTTTAAATAAAGCAAGTATTTGCAAGTTTAGCATCCTGGAGATTTTACGTTGCAGCTAAAAATCCTCCAGTATTTTAAAGCTTCAGAAGGTGGAAAGAATGTGTAGTCATAAACCTTCCAGCTCACGTGGTCAGCTTTTTCTGTGATCGCATCACTCTGACCTGCAACCATAAAAGCCACAATGATAACTAGATGATAACTGGCTTCTGATTTTTTTTTTTTCCTCGTAGATCACAAAAGGTAAAATAAAAATGAGACAGATAATAAAAACAGACACTTTGTTTCTTCCAATGGCTGGGACACATTCAATTTCTCCCTTTCCAGTTTTGCTTGGTGGTATTATTTCTTTTCAATTCAGTTTTCTGCATTGTAATGTGGTGTACTTCAGAATTTTCCCCTTTTCCCATCTCTTTTTTTGAAGAGCACAGAGCTGAGAAACAATGTGTAACAGACAGTTGAGCACTTACATGTGCTGTGAAAGTCCTTTCAACTGAAAAGCTGAGTGCTCAAGATCCAGTAATTGAAAATGCAGGCAGTCTTCTGGCTCCCATATGAATCTTTCTGCATACTGCAAATCCTGTAGGCCAATGGGGAGCTTAAGGTGGAAATTTCCTGCACTGATTTTTGCTAATGAGTACAGAAGTTATTTCACAGACCCTTCTGTTGTGATGTGGTAGAGAAAGCAGATGACTGCAACCAAGTTTGTGTTGGATACAAATTTGACAGTCAAAGACACTTAGAGTTCTGAATTCAATTTTAAACACCAGATTTCCCACAGAACAGTGTTTCTGAAAAAATTTCAGACTGTTCAAATTTTGTGATTTGTTTGATGCTCTTAAAATCAATGCTCTGATTATGCAGTAAAACAACCTATAGTTTTGGTTTCATTCATTGTTAGTAACTGTTATTTTAACTGTTTGTATTTATTTCCAGGTAATGAGATCCAAGATATATTTAAATGAAATATTGTGCTTAGCTTTATTAAACAGCTTAACTTTAAAAAACTCAAAAAGTTACATTCTGTCATAGCAGATGTTCTCTCCAGTAAGATTTCTGATTATAAGTTATTTTCTAGTAAGAAAACAATTAACCAGAAAATCCAGAAGGTACAACTCTTAACTTCAAAATACTTCAGATTTATTAGTTTATTATCTCTCCTGCAAATACTTTTTCACCTTTCATTCAGAATCATGTTTATGCTAAGCAATGTGGAGAGAAGCTTGAAGAGCAATATCTTAAAGCATCAAAATCCCGAAACACAACAAAACCTAATTTTTTTCTGACCTTTTTTTCCTTTTTAATACTGTTACTTACCTGAACTAGATGAGTGGCACTGATGGTATGTATAGCTGTGAAATGTGGAGACAGGAGTAAACAGATGTGGTCAAAAAATCCTGTGCCTACACACTCTAGTATGTTGTTCTGTTTGTTGCAGTGTTTCTAACACCTACACTGCAGCAGTAATGAAGATGTGATAAGGAATTGCTGACAATTCTTCTGTACTTGTTCCATACTGCTGCATTTGCACTTTGGACTTTTCTGTGTGAAGAGCTAGCTTCTAGTCCTATGAGAAATGTGAAAGTTTAAAAAAACACTTTAAAAACATGACAGATTATGGCAGGTCGGGGGGGTCTTACCTTTCTTCATTGTGAAAATCTGAACTAAGGTCTGCAGATTATTTTGTTCATAGGATGATGATAAAATTAATCCTACTGTAATTCAGAACCGTGAACTTCCTCCTGATAAATAAGAAACTTCTCTGTTTATCTGAGATTGTACATTTCTGACATGCTTCAAATGTGGGGGAGAGCAGGCTGAATTGCTATTTGCTTTTCAAAAGCAGTGGCTCCTTAATATTGTGCCGGATTCAGGGTAATTGGTCAAAGTCATTACAGATGTGACTACAAACCATAATAGAAAAATGAGATCAGAGAAAATTAATGTTTAAACTATCTGGATCATCTCACTGTATTAGACTCTGATCAGTTAAGGCATTTAGCTCTGTTCGGATATTCTTATTTGTGTTGTACTACTCCTCAGCCCAAGTAAAAGCAGAATTAAACCCAAGTGATCTAGTGCTTAAGAGTATAATAATCTCTTTGTTAATGAGAAGTCTTGGACAAGATTTTTGAGTTTATGTAAGATCATTATATAAGGTTATTAAATTGCATCCCACATGCCTCTGTGAAAGTAAATTATCCTTACTGAAATATGAATGCTAAGCTAAAGTAAGTCATAGGGGCTCAGTAAAGCATAAAGAAGGTTTTAACAAATTTGCAGTGTTCTACTCTACTCTCTAACATATTTAACGATTTTAAATGGAACAGATCTATAATCCGGTAATCTCTTCTCTTCTTAAGGGACAGCTGGACTAACAGACTCTTTTCAATGCCATGAGCTATATCATCCTGCTGTATTTTCCATAAAAGTTGAACTCTGTAAATTTGGCAGACAAGCTTTCAAATTTGTCCAAATTCTGCATTTTCCTTTTGAACCCAAAGAAGAATTTGAAAGCAAGGCCTTGTAGAATCAATAATTCAAGTGTTGATGTATCTTCCATCACAGACAGATATTTGCAATTTGATCACTGATGCAATTTTTCAACTGATTTTCCTCTTAGAAAATGTGAAGAAGCAGCTTAGCAGTGGAGAAATGAACCTTAGCAGAAGGGACATTCTCCTGAGATACCCACATATATATATATATATCCACAACAACAAATGTTTTGCAAACATTCAAAATCTGGGACTAGTTTTTGCCCACTCAAGCCAAAATCAAAATATCACAGACTGGCTGAGGCTGGCTGGGACCTGACCCAACCCCTGCTCAAGAAGGGACACCCAGAGCAGGGGGACCGGGGCCATGTCCAGGCAGAGTCTGGAGATCTCCAAGGAGGAGACAGCACAGCTTCTCTGGCCAGCATGTCCCAGTGCTCCACCATCTGCACAGTAAGGAAGTGTTTCCTGGTGTTTGGCTGGAATTTCCTGTATTCCAGTTTGTTCCCATTGCCTCTTCTGCTGGCATGGATACCACTGAAAAGATCCTGTCTCCGTCTTTTTTGTACCCTCCCTTTAGGTCTTTGTGCACAGCCCCTACTCCCTCAGCTTTCCCTCGGAGAAAAGATGCTCCAGTCCTATAATCATTTCAGTGGTCCTTCACTGGACTCTCTCCAGCAGCTCTATGTCTCTCTTGCACTGGGAAGCCAAGAACTGAGCACTGCACTCCAAGCATGACCACCAGTGCCAAAAACATCACATTTATTAGAATTGCATTTACAGAAAGACTGCAACTGAAAATATACTTAGTGGCTATGTAAAAAAATGTAACAATATTTACATTTTGGAATGTCTTATTTTTTCTGGATGAAAGAGGGAAATGTTCTCAAGGCCAGTGAGAGTAAATGAAGGCTAAAGGGCATGTGAAAGTAGACTTGTCCTTTTAATGGACAGCCTTTCAGAAAGCCAAGGCTTGCTGAACTTGCTTTTCTCCTCTCTCCTTGTGTGACTGATTTAATCTACCTGGCTACAGACACTGCAGCTCAGCAGGCATCCAAAAGCAGATGGAATCTACCAGCGTGCACTGTACTTGAACTCCGGAAATAAAGGACAGTATCTCCCTCAAACTTAGACTTTCACTGTTATTGTCAAGAGAGGAAAGAACTGGTGACTTAGAGCAGTCCGACTTTCCTAAACTTGCTATTTTTTTCTCAGAAGTATTTTGTTCTTCTGAAAATCTGTAAGAAAAATATGCTATGTTAGATTCCACTGCAAGGAGGCTAGATTACTTTTTCATAATGATAGCCACACCAGAAGGTATTACATCTTTTGGAAACTTTGAGTCTCATCTAGGTTAATTCTTTTTTTTTTTTTTTTTTGTCTCACTTACAGAATGTATTTTCTGTATAGGTAAGAAATACTTTGCTATAATATGAATAAGTTATCTTGCCATTGATTTGTAATGGAATTACTCTGGTTTGTTTTGTTACAGTAGGGCTAGTTTCAGCTTTAGGCTGAATTCAACATCAGCTTGTATTTTTCTTGTCAAGTCACCCAACAGATCACTAGCTTGGCTGTCAGTTTCTTTCCTTCCTTCTGAATAAGATTACCATTCACATTCTGTCCTGTACAATGGATATATCCAATTACTAGTGAATCTACATTATCTGTACTCTTGGCTACAGCTATTTTGCAAGCAATTCCTTCATATATTTATGAAAATTAAAAGTGACAGTTGCCTAGTGTTCGAAGAAATAAAAATTACATATATTATTTGAAAATGTAACTGGATGAATAAAAGACCTCCAATCCTGTAGCAAGCAAGCCTAATTGTCTCAGTTTATTGAGATAAATGGACCTATGGAGTCTCGATTTCCATAGCAGTTTTGATTGTTCTTAAAGAAATGAGAATAGCAGAAACAGTCAAGAATTGAAGATTTAGTGTTCATTTTCAAATGGGAGAAGATACATGGGAGCATTCATACTAAATTCATACCTTTTAAAAGGTGTTGCGAAGTTCCTCATTTAAAGAGGGCTTTACATGTACGGAAAGCATAATTCCTACCATAATGTTTATGAACACTTTATCAGATGAAATTAACTTGGGACAAGTAAGATAGAGATCTTCCATTTAACATCCTAGCATGGGCATTAACAGATGGTTTTCAAATGTTGTTAGACAAGGCCATGAGCTGAAAAGCATTTTCAACATGGATATCAAAAGGAATTGAAGTTATCTATGAAGACTCCAAAGCACATGCTCAGCACTTGCTGGTATCAGGCCGTAAATCAGCTCCTTCAGCAAAATTGGAGTTGCCATCTAGACCAATACGCATGGTATATGCATGGTATGGAGCTATCATGAATGACTAGAGAAGATTCTCATCTTGCCTTTCTGCCTCCCATAATGAATATCTGACCCACTTTCTACTGAGAGGATCTCCATCACGTAAGTGTTATCTGCTAGGGGTGCAGCCTTATTTCCATAATACATTCTCTCATTTTTTCCCTTAAAAGCACTAGGCATTTATTCCTGTTTTAACTGACATTTTAAACCGATTTGGAATGATACATGGTTAAAAAATAAGCCTTCAGAAGATGGAAGTTTTGCTACTAACAGATTTAAGTAGCCTATTTTTTTCCTCTTTCAGCTTGAAACTGCAGACTGCATTTATTCTTCCTGGGCTGGGAAAGTTTTCTGGCCCTGAAGCTGACTGGCACCCCGTGTCTCTAGTCCATAAAGCCTATACCCAAAACAGGGTTGGTTTCTGCACCTGTGACAGGTGGCTGAAACTGTGCCAAAAGTTCACCAGGGAGTTAACAACTTTTAACAGTTTAACAGTACCATACGATTGCCTGGACTCCTACTAGATGCGGGCCTTCTTTAGTTTGCTAACACAGATGCAGCCAGTGTTTTTAATTTAAATAAGATTTTGTTGTTGTTGTTCTGCATTTAAATATTCAAGTCCTTCTTACACTGCATGATGATAGAAGTTCTGAGAATTTGCAAGGTCACTTTTGATCCTTTAAAATGACACCGTCTATGAACATGCCTCAGTTGAGCTCAGATTTTGATGTCAGACCCATTTTGATCCACATCTTCATTTCTGTTTTCCATAGACTCCTAAGTTAATGCCTTCTTGAGTAAATACATTATTGTCCAGTTTTCAAGAAAGGGAAAAACAAGAGTGAGAATGAAAGGAAAGAAGACTGATCCCCATCTGGGGAGTTGTCAAAAGCTCCAAACTCCTAACAGCTGAAAATCATTCAAACTGTAGCACAAACTGGACTCAAGCATCCTCAGCACTCTTGTTTTTATTATGGGTTGTTTTTTCTTTTCTTATTTTTCTTTTTTTTTTTTTTTTTTTTTTTTTTTTTCCCACAGCAACAGTCAAGCTATGTATTAGTGACAGAAAATCTGTCCTGACATTGTGAATCCTCCTTCAGCTCACAATCTGCAGACATTATCAGGGTGAACAGCATTTGGGCTCAGGCAGGTGGGAAATGGGTATGAGTGGCAAGGGAGAGCCAAGATGCTGATGTTCTGAAGCTATCCATCTCTGAAAGAGCCTCAAAGGACTCATCAAATTGCTGTAGCCCACTGATGGTGATTCAGCCACTGCCTCCTCTCCCCCTATTCTCCTCATAGCAGGCGTCCCTGAATACACCCTGCACTCTGTGCCAGGACAAAATCAAAATCATTTTCTAAAGTTAACTAGATTTAGTCTGCGTTCTCCTTCTAAGGAGCTACTGTCAGCATCTTATGTATGGCTGAATTAAAATGAGCCTTGTGTAATTCCAAATCCCTTCTGAGCATGTATTTATTCTTCAGTTAGGAAGATTGTGGTTCTGATTTTTTTTTTTTCTTGCATTCCAATTTTCTTTGCAGAATTATTTTCATGAAATAGGACTATTTATATGCAGTTAGATTCTGCTTTTTGAATAATCTTAGCAGTATTATACATGAAAATATATGCATTTGGTTTGTGAAGTTGGAGAAATTTATTAAAAAGTTACTAATATATTATGGTTATGTTCTACCCCTTCTCTAACCCGCTTGTGTTAGCACAGACGGGTAAAATGCTACTAAATACTTGAGCCTCTATTTCTCAATATGAAATAAATTTCACAGTTTAAAATATTAAGAATCTAATCCTGACACTGTGGTGCTTGTTGAAGAGAGCCCAGTACTGGTTTTGATGTTAATGAGAATTCTATCACTGGCTTGAGAGCCATGATAAGCTACAGCTCTGCTCCTCAGATTAGACTTCTATTTTGTAATGGTGAGGAACATAATACCTTTGAAAATAGAAACTCTTATAACACCAGTTATGATGGTAAAGGTTTTTTCAAACCAGGGTTCCTGACTGAAAACTAATTTAGAATAATTTTTATGTGCTGAACTTCAGTGCGATGCCTTATATATCTTTATGCTTCTGCTATGATTTTATAGTAGACCAGCAGCATCTTAGTGACTATCCCTTTGCAAACATTTGCCAAAATACATGCAATGTGTAGCTTAATGCTTTATCCTATAGAAGTTCTTGATGCAGATTTACTTTATGTGTCTCATCACGGCAATGATTCTGCACCTCTGTAGCAAGTGACCTATGAGACTTGTTTTTGCTGTGAGCCACTGACTGGTCCAGAGCTGCACAAGGCATTCTGCAGTGGTCTTTGGAGGTAGATGTCAGGGGACTGAGAAGAACACGCAGAAAGACAAAAGACAATGGATGGTATTGAAAATAGGGATTTCTAGACTACTTTTTGACTAGGGGAGATAAGACAAACTTGGGCATTTTAGAACAGGGCTCCAAAGTGACAGAGGCAGGTTCTCATGAGATTTTACTGCTGAATTTTTAACCTCCTTTAGATGATTTTACATTCAATTCTACTTTGTAAATTTTATTTCTGCTGTCTTTTTTGTTTGCTGCTGGTCTTTTGATTTCTTGCAGAGGAATGTTACTCTCTAGAAGTGGATGCAGGAAAAAAATGTATTGGAGAAATTTGCTGCCGTTAGCATACCTGAAAACCCCTCTGTCATATGTCTGCACTTTGTGGCATTATTCATGTAGAAGAAAAACGCTCCCCTCTTTCAAACAGTATCATTTCGCATCCGCTTCACAGAGTTGCAGGAAGGGCCCTGTCTCAATTATAAAGAAGAGAGAGCCTATTAAATATCATACTCTTTAGGAATACAGGATTCTCCTCCCTGATGTTTTAGCTCTAGAGATCATCTCTTTCTTTTGCTTTAAAGAGAAAAGAAATGCTTTACTTACTAACATACTCTACAAAAGTATGAAAAGAACACTTGACAAGCTATTTATTTTTAGAGTGTCTTCTGCTTGTTTTTCCAAATGCTAAGAATTTAGATTTCTTATTTTAAAGTAGCTGAGGGATCACTGAGAGGCTCATTTCTGAGCACTATGCATTTAAGTCGTTGCCCCAAGCTCACCCCGTGGTGCATTCCTGTGACAAAAGAAATGTCTGCAGGGCAGCTTTCTCTCATGGCCTTGCCACTCAGGATCAGTGGACTTAAAGACAAGGTGATTTAAAACCAGTTTTCTAAAATATTGCTTTATACTGTGTGTGACAGGTTATGTAATGGATTTTTTCCAGTGTTAAATTCTACCTGTCAGGAAACCTAGTGCTTTTATCCTCAGGAAGCACCAGTGCTGCCCACTGCAATGTGATAACCTGGGGCAAAGCAAGCTAGGCTGTCCATAGAGGCACAAAGCACAAGTTCCCAAGCAAGTTAAGCCCACTATCCCTCAAGATAAATTATACTCCATGAGAGAAGGGGAATGTTTTCATTTTTTACCTCTGTAACCACAAATTATAAAAACTGAAGGAAGTCCTGGAATATTTGAAAGAATAAAAACACTTAGAGTGAAACATTTTTTTCTGTTAAATACTTTAAAAGATGACACCTGTTTCAGTAAAATAGAGCGCAGTAATCTAGACTCTCATGTTCTGCAGTGTACACTAATTCCCAGTGCACCTTTACACATTTGCTTTTCTCAGCTCTGATGTTTTGGAAAAAAAAAAAAAAAAAAAAATAGAATGCAGAGAGTAGAGTACATCTGTTTGAGATATGTTAGCCTATGCATTCAGGGAGGAAAAGAAGAATTTAAAAATTAGATACATTAAAAAAAAAAAAAAAAAAAAAAAAAGTTCTTCAAAATGAGTGCTTTTTGCTTCAAATATAAAGATTTTTTTTTTTCCCTGCTAAAAGCTTAAACAAAACCCCGAAGCCTTGGTTTACCAGCCCGTCATGTCCCTCCCACCCCCTCCAGTTTGCTCCTAGCATAAAACTGCTGCAGACAGAAGCAGAATACGGATTTTGTTTTCCACATCTTTCAGAACATGTGGGTATAATTTAATGCATTAAAGTGCCGGGAGTTTTTGTTGCTGTTGTTGTTTGCTTTTATTTCCTTCCCCTCCAGTCTTTCTACCATAGTTAAACAAAATGAAGCAGCAACAACTATAACCCCAAGGATTACCTTGTATAGAGTCATGCAAAGCTTAGACTTAATTTTTCAATAGCAAACTAAATGCTGAACATGCTGGAAATCTATTATTCATCTCAAAGTACTAGAGATGTGAAGGATTTTATTCATTTATTTTATTTTACTTAGAGTACCATTCATGCTATCTATTAGTTGGAAGGAAAAAAACATTGAACCCCATAGAGAAAAAAATATATTAATATAATTTAAAATAAGTCCTTAGAACTGTATCTGCCACCTTGCATTCATGGCATAAGTGACAAATATCTTTTTGTAGTTCTAAGTCAACTACTAAACCCATGCAAGGAAAATGTTCCCTTTAATAAAGAAAAATGTTTCTGTAGCAAAGCCTTCAGGAAGAAGTTTCAGATCCAACCCACAGAAGTTATGGGCAAGTTTTAAGAGCTAGAAGGGGAAGGTTTCTAGCCAACAGTAACTCCTGTTTTCTTCCAAGCTGGCAAATACCCTATCTTCTTTGAGATCTCTTGTGTGTGGGAAACCAGTTACAAAAGGGTCACAAGAAGTCAAATGGCAGCCATAACTTTTCTGCGGGCACAACTCAGAGACTGTTAGGCATATGAGCACCTCTTCCACAAGAGCCCTCAGCAACTGCTTTAATGGCTCCTTTTAAGGAAAAGACTTTGCAGCTCAGACCTTTGAAACAAGCTACAGAACCAGGTATGGTTGTGTGATAAGCTTCACTTATTCCAAGGAAGCTTTTTGATGTTCCCAAGCTCCTGCACTGAAAAAGTCTCTTGCAGGGCAGATGCTGGACATCTCCTGAACCTTCCTGTGTGTGGTGAAAGAAGAGAGAGATTACCAGGCATGAGAGTGTTTCAAAGCTTTGAAATTCATTGAGCACCTTATGAAATGAAGAGGACAAACAGCCGTATTTCCTTGTCTAGGTGAGAAACAAAAGAGGGAGCAAAATAAAAACACACAATGTCCCCATTTTAGTGCCTTGAGTTTCTGAGAACTGGCAAATCACTAAAGAGGGTGAAATAATGGGCTTCCACCCTTCATTCACTGGGCTGAGCTCAAAGCAGTCCATAGCACTAAATACTAAATCCATAGCACTAAATACTAATAGTTTAGCTCTCTGGAGACAGTGCAGTTGAGGAAATTATACAGTCCTTCTAGGAGAGCTATGGCAAATTTTGCCACTCTTAAACTACCTAAATCAATTATGCCTAGTGAAGAAATCTTTTCTTCTTTATGGGAATGGTGTTTTGTAGGGTTTAAGACACAGGGTGAGATTTGTGCTAAAATTCTCGATGCTTTAATGAGGCAGCCTTTCTGAAGCAAACACCTAAAGTCTACATCTAATCAACAGAGAGAGAAATGCGTTACAGGAGGACCTCCAGAGGGAAATACTTGCCTCAATTGATTGGATAACCTTTTCTTGTTGATGACTTTATAAACACTGTACTATCTCCATTAAGGATGTACCTTAGCTACTGACACTAAGGTACCAGCTCAAAGCTTAATCCAGTTGAGCAACATTCCGACCATGCCTATAAGAATTAAATGCCATCTTAAAGAGTCTGCTTATCTCCATCTAGCCAATGTGAGCAAACCTTAATGATCAGACCTGCTCTGTAAATGGAGCAACTTATTCTACTGACAATTATCTGTGACAATGGATTTACTAGGTCTATCTAAGATGGAGCTGGTTATCTTCAAAGTAGCTGGTATGTTGCTGTGTTCAGGATTTGTGGACAGAATAGTGTTGAAAACACACCAAAATTTTAGTTGTTGTTGAACAGTGCTTACACTAGCAAGGTCAAGGTCTTCTCTGTTTCTTGAACTGTCACACCAGCAAGTAAGCCGTGGGTGCACAATAAGTTGGGAGGAGATCCAGCCATGACAGCTGACCCCAAATGACCAAAATGGTATCGCATTACATATGATGTCACATGGCAATGAAACTGGGGGAAAGAAGGAAGAAGGGAGATGTTCATCTTTCTGGTGTTATGCATGATGAGCCCTGCTTTTCTGGAAATGACTGAGCATCTGCCTGTCTATGGGAAGGAGTGAATGAATTCCTTGTTTTACTTTGCTTGTGTAAGCAGCTTTGCTTTACTTATTAAACTGCAATTAACCTACAAATTTTATCCCTTTCACCTTTCCAATTCTCTTCCCAACCCACTTGGAGGGAAGGAAGGAAGGGCGGGCAAGTTTCAGTTGCCTGTGGGGCTAACAAACAATAATGGTAATGTGCTCCAATTGCTTGTTACCTTCAAGAAGGAATTATGAGAGGAAACTGTTTATAAAAAGATGTGCTGAAAGTTTCTGGATCCAAACTGTTGCTTGCTCTATTAGGCAAGGTATTATTTCCTCAAACAAAGGTGCCAATATTTGCCTATACTGTTATGCAAACAGAAGACTTAATGTCTATTCTGATTTTAACACAGGGTAGGGAAAAAAAGGAAACAAACATCACATGATTTACAGAAGACACTTTTAGAATTGCAGTGATTTGTATGGAGATACAAACTGTTGGACTAACTTTTCAAATAGATATAAGTGAATGATTCTTGCTATAAACCGCCTCCCTTTCTGTGAATAGTGAGGAAGTTGAAGCACTGAAGAATATTGATATAAGAGTTGTCCACAGTCAAAGAAGCTGAAGGAAAAACAGAAGAAAAGCCTTCTTATCTTGCTATTGACAGCAAGGGCGTTATCATCACATTAATGAACTCAGCTACACTTCCAAACTGGTATCCAGAGAAATTCAGGTTACTCAAAATACTTGTGGAACTAGAGAAAGCAAGTAATTACAATAGGTCCAGAGAAGCTGTTACAATGATTGATTAAACTTCTTATATTGTGACTGTGGTGAATTACCTACCGAGAATCACCTGTATAATGAATGACTAGCAAAGTTTGTTTTGTATTTTTTTCTATTTTATTAAGGCAAGTTGATTGAGAAAGAACAGTAATCTGTACACCACGTGGATTATTCACAGTTACCAAACAAATTTGGAACTAGAACCAATTTGCTTTAACTCTGATTCTGAAACATTTCACATTGCCTTTTTCAAAGTTTTGTCCTATCTCCCCTCTTCTGGGGTTTACTCTATAGAATCATAGTAGACAGAATTGGGAAAGACATTATCTATTTTCTCTTTTTGATTTTAGAAAATAAAAGCAATGTCATTATCCCATTTGACTAACTGTTTTGACTTAATCAAAAAAATTAGTTTAAATTGACAGGATTTCTGCATTTTCAAACTAATGTATGTTATCAAAACCAAACCAACCAACCCAACAACAAACTAGCACTCAACTCCCCCTGAACTCCTGAAAGATAGGATATCAAACAGCAGAAACAGTTACCAAAGCAGCTGAAAGGACGTCCTATCTTTTAAAGCAATAACCGCTCTTAGGGTTAGTATGCATAATCCATTCAAATATTTAATGGTATTGCATTCCCAGTAGCAGAGGCAGTTCAAGGGTAACAGAACTCATGAAAGCTTCAAAACAGTATATTTGTCAAATAAGGGTTCTTGAGTTGTAGCATGCTTAAAAAATATAACCAAATGTTCATAAATTTTAGAAATTAGACATACTTTTACAATCTTTCATGTTCCCGTATGTAAGGCAAAATCCAACCCTAGCTATACATGCACAAGGTTGAATTCTATTTCTATTCAATAAAGGGATTTTGCAGTCAGGATGGATGATTCTATGAAAGTGTAATTTTAGGGATGGTTAAAAAGCAAACAAGATGTTAGGAATAATAAAAAAACTAGAACAAACAAAAAATTGCTGTGTTACAGCAAAAGCATTTTTTGTACTCCTATCTACACTACTGCAAAAATTCTGGTCACATGTCACATGGGAGACAGTAGAATAGGAAATGTACATAGAAAGACACTAGGTAGGTGGACAGACAGCAAATAGATAAGTATAAAGAACTGGGTCAATTTCTGTACCACAGATTGTAGATAAGACTATGGAAGAAAAGATAGATGAAAGGGGATACAACAGAACATTTTAAAAAATGATCATTAGGAATAAAATTCCCTGTTCCTCAGAATCATAGCAAAGAAGAATCAAATGAAATTATCTCATAGTAGATTCTCATAGTAGAAAAAAAAAAAAAAAAAAAAAGAATTAACAGATGATACAGAGCACAGGTCAAAAGTAGAATATATTGGTAAGGAATACCTGAAATGCCAAAATTTTAGGCGAGTTCAGGAAGTCACTTCAGAACATAGTTAGAAAAATTAATGAAGGATAATTCATCAAGGGCTATAAAACTTCTGGGTTAGGAAGTCGTTAAGTTGTTGATTCCCAGAAGTTGTGAGGTTTGCTGGGATAAGGACAAGGAGGTGGATGTTCACTTCTTTTACCCTTCCCATCTAGCCTCCTTGAGTCACTTCTTGAGGTAAGAATCTGAGCTCAATGGACTTTTGGTCTGTAACAGTACAGCTAAACTTAAAACACAGCAGAAAACAACAGTAGCAAAACATTCTTCCTTTTCTTTCCATTAAAGCACTTCTACCTTTTTGCTGTATGGAATTAACACACAACAAAATATCTTGATAAAAGCATGAGCATTTGCTCATCTTTGTTCCAAATATCTACTTGTGTATGTTTTTAAATGTACTGGGAGCAAATAGGCTCTGATTTTATATTAGAGGAAGAGGGCTGTTTCAAGTGAAAATAATATAGATACACAGAGGAATGGTCACTCCAGAGACTGAACTGCATAGGTAATAGGATGCACAGGCCCTGAGCAGCAGTGCAAGTGAATTAATTTATCTGTCAACATTAAACATTCACAACAGTAAGAAGTAAAGACTTGATGTCTCTCAAGATACTGAGAATTGAAGGCTATTTCTTAAACTGTGTTTAATTCTTTGACTTTCCAAGCCAATTCTTTGTTCAGCAATAGACAAGCAAACATAATTTCTGAGCCTTTTTTTCCTCTAAAATTTTGATATACCAGTCACTGGTAGAAGTAGAATTTAAATCCTGTGATTCCAAATTTCCAAATTATAAATTATTTAACAACTAACTGGTAATGCAGGCCTCCCTTTTTCCCTCCTGAATGCAGAGAACTACAATATAAAAAAGAAATAGCAGAAAATATAGAAAAAAAAAAAAAAACTCGCATATTTTGAATGCAAAATATAGAATATTCAGTATGAAGTCTCACATATATTAGCTTTTTAATGGATTTTTTATCATTTAGAATGATTTAGGTAGAGTAAATACAGCTTGAATTTACTATTCTCTCCTCTTCCCCCTCACAAGATGTCCAGCCAAATTAGGGAATGATTTAATGTGGGTTTTTTTGTGTGTGTTTGTGTAAAATGTTGAATTGTGCATCTTGGCAGCAATCCTCTCCCAAAAGTTTGCATGCTCCCAGTTCTTGGCACTTGCCATCCTCATTGTTTACCTGTTGTGGATATGGAACCAAATATACTACAGGACATACCATGAACAGCTGCAGCAACAGCACCAACAAAAGCAACATGTGTTGTTGGGCCTTTGGTTTCCAGGTGCTTGAGACACAGCTGATGTTCCTTCATTTTGTGACTGCTGCCTCTTTCTCATTTCAGCTACTTCAGTGCCCAAGCGGCTATAAGAACACAGACATAAGAGATGTACAGAATTACTATAGACCGTCATAAAGTACATTCACATTTCTATAATATCCTCTAATTTTATTAATACTCACAGCTTGTGGTAACAGAAGCATGTGAGCATCAACTCTGCTATCCAGGTCATAGTTCTGTCAGAAAAGCAGTTTCCAGAAGACCACATTTCGGTGATAAGCTTATACTACTGTGCCTTTCAATCACATCTGTTCCTATCACTTCAGATAGACTAAAAGAACTGCTACACTCCGCTGAACACCAAGTTACACAGCTCGGGTAGCACTTGCTAGAGTCTGAGCTGTTCATTGCAATATGAATATCAGAGCTTTTTCCATGGTACTAAAGTTTTGGCAAGATGGTTATTCACTTTAAACGTGAGTTAGAAAGTGATTTTAATTAATTAATTAAAGTCAGTATGGGCTTCACTGGTCTATGTCAGACCAATGAAATTGACATGGGCAGTAATGACTGTCTGTTAATAATGAGCCAAGATTACAACATGTCTGAGAGGTTTTCTACTTGAGAATTATTTTCTGTAAATAAAAGGAAAAATAAATATGTATTTCCAATATACTCTGCCAGCTTTGGCACTATTTCTGGTGTCAGAAGATTTGCTTTTGCTCATTGCTGGTCTTTCCCAGATTTCATTAGGCCAAGGTAATTTTCTTTCCAGTGACCTGCACTATACAGCTGGAAGTAGTATTCCATGCATCACTAAGCTAGAATATCCATTGCCAGGTTATGTTACTTTGGAAAGTTTAGATGCCAGTGTCATTCTAAATGGTTCACATGTTTCTACAACAACTGTTGCTTTCCCAGAGTAACAGTTACTACAAGCAAATGCAAATTAGAATAAATGTAGTACTTCTGTCTTTGAAAAAAAAAAAAAAAAAAAAAAAAAAAACATTTTTTTCTGTAGGAAGCAGCTCAGTTTTAAGCAAATGTGGATAGGAGAGGACATGGTGTCAGCAGCATATGCTCCGCTCCTACCCATGGGCATTCTGCAGCAGCCAGGAGTGTTGAGGAAAGGTGGGCTCAAGTTAATTTGGCACTGGGGTATATCATACAGCAGTATATCCGTACTCCTTCTACATGCATTCAAACAGCAGCTGTGAGGATTTGCATCTACATGGCTTGTAGCAAAAAACATTAAGCCTTAGAACTTGAACCCATGCTACATAACTTAGGTTTGGTGCTCATTTCAACTTCTTGTGCAGCTAACATTTCAGCATATATTGAAAAGCTGAGTCATTCCTACAGTGTTTTAGTTAAACTAAACAGTGAATAATCAGTTTATATTTGTTTCACACAACATGGTTTTTATTTAAGTGGAACGAAAACCCCAGCACTTCTACCATTCAGATATACTTCCAGAATTCACTACCTACTTAGGTTATTGATGTTATTTATTACTGTTCCTGAATTACTAAAGATTGAAAATACATTTTAAAAAAATCCTGTTTTTCTATCCGTTGCATTTTCTTAACATGAGATACTTAGACACAACTGGAAGAACACCTGTATTTCTACAGTAGTTAGGAAGCAAAGGAGAAGTACTGCAGCACAAAGCATAACTTAGATAAGGATAGCATAAAGCCACTTTCTTTAAATTGCAGTGCTGAACTTCTGCTGACTATGCATGATGCATTTAATTTATTTCATAGATAGCCGTGCCATGCTGTGAGTAGTACTTAATTCAGTAGGCGCAATAACTATGGGTAAAGGAATTAAAGCCAGATATTTTCACAGGGAACATTCGCTTCTTGTAAGACAGAGGTTCTCACAACATTACCATATAATCACAAAGACATATAAGTTTCAGAAACCAGGGAGATTATTGTGATTTATTACACATTTTTAGCTAGATATATAAAAAGTACTATTACCATTGCTGAAAAATGGCTAAAACCTGCTTCATTATAAATACAAGGTGGCAGGATAAAGGTTATCCATTCAGACATATTGATGACAACTGTGACTTTGCAGTACTTTTAAAATAACTTTAACATAGCACAAGCTGCTGCTGAGATAGATGACCCTCTGCCTTTGCTTCTGCAGAGCCCACAGTCTCTCATTTCCTCACCTGAGGGTGCAGGCAGCAGCACTCGTGCAGGCACGTGATGAATGGGATAAAACTGCAGACATATTTTAAAATTAATCCAGATCATCAAATGGAACAGATACGAGATATTCAGCTGCATAAACGTAGAACCCACAACTGTAATTCTCAACACACCTTGCCAGGCATATCTTGGGGCAGAGGGAGAACTGTGTTTTCACAGGGGTGGTCCACGTCCTCAGCCTTGCCCAGCAACTTCTACCATTGATTGCATATCCAACCTCCACAGAGTCTTGCAAGTCTGGCACTAGATGGTGCTGTGAGGAATCATGGACCTTCAGTGCAAAGCATTTCTGGACACATGGTGTTCTCCAAGGATGCTCAGAGCACAAGCTAGCTGGTCATTAAAGTGGTACTTCTTACCTTGCTATCCTCTGAGTATGAGCCATGAAGCATCCTGTTCCTGACCACATATCAGCCCTTTGTTATAACTAGCATTACATCTTTTTCTAAAGCTTTTCTAAAGAGCTTTTTCTAAAGCTCTTCTAATCTAAAGCTATCAGGAATGTGAAAATTCCACCCCATGGTGCAAAACAATAAATACATTTACTGTGGATGAAGTAGGCTGAGCGGAAACTTTAGTTTCATAATATTTAGGTTTCATGTTGTATTTCCAAATATCAGATGTCATCTATGCCAGACTGTATTTGATTCTTATTTATGATGCAGAAGCAGGAATATCTTCATACTTGAGTATATTCAGGAACTGAATCACAGACAGAGGATTTCTATTTGGTGCCTTGTTCCAAGGTATGACAAATACATTTAGAATCTTTAATTCAGCAAGCCAGTCTAATGAAACAAACTATTTTAATGAAAACAATTCCAAATTTAGTACAAAAGTACGAAGAATACTGTGACCAGATATTAACTAGATCTTCTAGGACAATGGTACAAATTACATATAGGTCACCAAGATATCAGTTTGCTTTTTATGTTTTTCAACATTTTCATTCTTCTCTAGCTTGGCAATATTGCCTAGTGGTGAAGGTGGACCTTTATCTAGTAGAAGCAGTATTTCTCCTTGATAATCTTTATGATTTCTCAGACCATCACAACACAGGTTCAAGATTCTTCTGCCAATTTTGCACCTGGTTCTTAGCCTGTTTGGTGGCATGGTGTATTAATAGTGTTACGATATCCATTTATGCTGATCAGAAATCACAGCAGTATTCTATTTTGCTTGACTGATTTATTCTCTTGGGGATGAGTGGATATTATGTCCCTCAGAGCAACACTGTAGTCATGGAGGATTTCATTTCACACAACATCTGCTGCCTCTACTCTTCAGCTGAGGAAAGTAACTCCAGGATACAGCAAGCGCTTATTATACTTGTTATGAGACAGGTAGCTCATATAAACTTCAAAGCAAGAAAGTCCCTACAGCTCTCTGTGCACCCTCAATATTGCAGTGCAAGAGGAATATGAAAACTAAAAAAAAACCAAAACAAAACAAAAAAAAAAACAACCTGGAAATTTGGAGTAAGGCTTCCTGTCAGTCATGGAACTGATGGCACAAGGATCTATTTTTGCGTTTAAGTGGTGTAATTAACATTTATTCCTGTGGGTACTCAGGAGTAATTACTAGAGAAATTCCCTTGTGCACAGAATAATGTGTAACTTGGGAAGATAGCTTGAAAAATTGACAAAAAACTTTTGTTTATTACATTTTTAACTGGGAAGTCCCACTGAATACTGAGTGCAGTCAAATTCTATACACTGCCTTTAGTAAATGAAAAGAAGGTAATTTCTGAATTCCACCTGTATTTTTTCTTCTGTTTCCACCTCTCTGTCTCTCCATCTCTTTATACTTAGGTTTTAAAATGGTTTCCTGGGAAAATCCCAAGATGCTAGTTGCAGCACAAAGCACAGGCAGCATCATTACAGTGGCTCTGTTGATATCCATCATCTAATGAAAGAAGAACATTTGTTTGTTTGGTGTCCTCAACAGCCTGACAGTACTGCCCTTCAAATTATCTGAACTTTACTATTGGCACTGCCCCATCCAGCTCTATCTGCTAGTGTTGTAACTTTCCTACGTACACGACCCTTCTGTAACCTTTTCTGTTCCCCTCTCAGGATTGAAACAGCATTCACTGGAACAGCTCAGGTTCTGGAAAGTCATAGAAACCTCTTGCAATTCCATTAGGGACTGATTTTTTTTTTTTTTATTTTTTTTTTTTAATCATATCTTCTCAAGCTATACCCTAATGTCTGTTTTGAAAAAGGGATATCCTATGAGGGTGCAGATAAATGCGCTATGTCTGTACAGCATGCAAGTAACATTATGTCTTTTGTTGCAGGTAGGACACATAGTAGCTTAGTTTTCAGGACAGAAATGGAGTAGAATTTGTTAAAGCAATCTGTCTTTTGTCAAACTTTTGCAATAAAAGAATAAAATCACCTCACCTCAGAAAGGAGCAGTTAATTACAAGGATATAGAGAGTAAATTAGTCTGCAGGCAAGAAACTTAGCTCTTAAAATACTTTTCTTAAGTGATCTGGCACATCAGCTCTTCTACATTGCTTTGCTTCTTTTAACTTTTCCAGTTAAGGAACCAAAACATCATCTGTGTTGCTCAGATAAATTCAGACCTTATACCAGTTGATACATGCCCCAGATACAACTCTACTGATCTTCACAGATGCTTGTGCTGTTACACGAAATATAAAGGCTGTTCACACTCAGTCTTTTATCTGTGCTCTCTTCATTCATTTAAGGGAGTGTCTAAGGGGTACTACTGAAAGATCTTATCAAATGTCCATGAGCTATAAAGATTTCCACGTGCTCCTGGCAATACTGAGTGAATAGTGAAATCAAGACAGCAGAAAGTTATCTTTTGAAGTGCTACTGACTGCCTATACATGCTTCATGAAGAAATGACATTTGTTCTCTATCTGAGATACCTTAACACAGATATATTCTCTGTTGTGGCACTGGATCTTGACAACCACTCAATATTTCACAAATAAATAAATGTAAAGTAATAGAGTAAAATAAGGTTACCAGAAGAAGCAATGTAATTGAGTTACCTTGGGCTCCATTTACTTATTTCAATGTATCTATAGTCCATTAAAGAGTATTAGAAACTACTGGTAACAATGGAACCTTAATTGCACCTTAATTACTCTGAACGTATCTTACTTGTAAAATTTTAATTAATTACAGCAATATGGAAAGTTTTAAATATTTCTGTTGTGAAGAATAAGCATTTCATAAAGAAAGATCAAAGTTGATTTCTAGAAACCATTCTGTTTAACAGCAGATGTCAGAACTTTGAAATGTAACTCCAAATTTTAACAGACTTGCTTTCCCATGTTCTTTAGAAAAAAAAAAGAAAAAAAAAAAACCAACGATATTTTGCACCAAGTCTAAGTCCTAAAAAGACACTAAACATGTCACTAGAATAGAGCACTGCTCTATGAACATTCATTTAACTTAAAACTGCAATTTTGGCTAACATTTTGAAATCTTCTCCTTGCATACTGTAATACTCTTTTTATGACTTTTCTAGGCATCTTGTGTGCTCATAAAGGATTTCTGAGAGTTCTTTTTATTATTTTTGTGGTGAACTTAGTAACTTAGGAAGCCCAACTGAAATTTCTACAATACTCATCAACTAGATATGCATTTGTACTTCTGAATCAGATGCTACTGCTAAGAAACAAAACATTAAGTCTGACAGTAATATACATTATCGAAAAGTTTGAGATGCCTGTATGGGCTTTTTAAAGAGCTGTACCAAAATTATGAGGTGACCAAAACTATGACAAAAAAATGATTAAGAGCACTCTACAGCCTTCAGAAAGATTCCATAAAAAGGAAAAAGAAAACTCATCAGGAAAGCTTTAATCTTTTTTTTTTTAATGTATTGTTTTTAACATCTCAAAAACGAATCTCCTATTACGCTATTGAGAATCTCCTATTACGCCATTGTAGCTGGCATGGTTGCATCTGACTTAAGACACATGAAGCCACCACACTTTTGAAAGATACAAAGATATTCTCCTCAGAGAGAAAATAATTACTTTCTTTGTTGCTAAAAAATCAAATAGATGCTTGTTAAAGTCCATGACATTCATCATAAAAGGACACTATGATACACTAGAGAACACAAACAGCTTTACTGCAAGCATTAGGGTTCTGGTTTCTAAATGTATTTATCTGTGCTTAAAGCCAATTTTCTGTATGGAAAGCAAGAAGTCATTTTTGGTGATATCAATTGCACAGATTTTGTAAAGTTTCAGTGAAAAAAAAAATAATAATAATCAAGAAAAGTTATAGGGTCAGTAGAATTTGTAGCAAATGTAGGAGGAAAAATATTTGTATGTGCAAGGAAATTATCCAACAAGCTTCAATGCTGGTGAACTTCATTTTCTGCACTTAAGACCACACTGGTAAATTTCCACAGGCAAGAAACAGCAGCAACTGTACATAAATGATGCAGCATTTAATCACACAAATTTCATTTATAATGCATATGTTACTATGAACTGAAAAACAAAGAAGGCATTAGAAAAATGGCTTTAGAGTGAAAACGGATTTTATGAAACCATTTCGGACATGGTTCCAGCCTCTGAAATGAAGAAAATCATCATTCTTCACTGTAAAACGAACATTTGCATCCTCATACAAGTACTTCCCCCCACCCCCCACATTCCTTCCAGAAATGGAAGTTTCAACTTTAGACAGAAGTAGCCTCAAGGAGGCTTCTGTAAAGTAGGTCTCCTGTAATAACATGACTTGGTCATCATGCTGACTTTAGGCTTGCTGACTGACTTCTGAGATATCCTCTAACTGGATCCTTCTGTGTTTCAACCCTCCTTTCCTCACACATCATCAAAAGTACAAAAGAAAAAAGTAAAATAAAAACATTCAAGAGATTGGTGTGACAGAGAAAGAGGTTTTTGTTAGCACAGCAGAAAAAGAGGAAGGGAACAGAAGCTGGCAGGAAGGAGCAACAGGTTTAGGCATCTAGCATCCTTCTGGATGGCTGGGAACAGTGGGAGTTTAATGCAAGTGCACACTATGGATAGGCTTAATAAGATCCTGCTGCAGCAAGTATCTGCCAATAAGAAAAGCAGGGGAAGGTTGTTGACATATTTACCCTCAAAAAAGTAGTGCTCGGGTTGCGCATATACACATTAGTTCCTGTGCCTCTTCCAATCCCAACCTCCCTCCAAGCTATGCTTTCATTGAACAGCAGCAAGCTTCTAGTATGTGTGCTCCTCTGATTGGTGCTAATGCTTGCTGACTAGAGAAAGGGAAAGGAAACCAGTTTCTGCTCACAGCAGGGGATGTGCTTTTTCCTACCATGCTGGTATTTAGAATCACAGAACTAAGTTTAAAGCCTTGACTCCCTCATTGCATTGTGCTATTAGCAGTCCTTGATACCACCTTGCTATTTTCTCTGCTCATTTACCTTTCTTGTTCCTCTAGACAGCAAACTTCTCTCTTCTGATTTCTTCCTTAGCTGTTAATTCTGTTTTAAGAGTACCTGCTGTATCTGTGTGATAGTGTACTACTATTACTCTATAGCGTGCCCCACCACCATCCCAAGTCTGTAGCTGCAGTCCCTGGAAGCTTGGGCTTTTGGTTTCTAGCCCTTGGTGTGGGTAACTACCCGCTCACTTGCACAACAGGCTCAGATTTTTGGCACTACTATTCCTCAGCATTATTATAATTACATCTCTGTCACGTCAAGCCTTTCATTATGTGTTTGACTGTCATAGGCAGGTCTTTATATATCGAAAAAGATGGGTCTATAATTAGAATCTGATAAGGTACAAGGAATGATTTAGCATGACATAGAAGGGATCTCCTTCCATCCCTTCCTTGTCATCTGCCAATCTCTTAGTTATCTTTCCAGCTGACAAGATCTTTCTGCTGCTTTGTGACTGTCTAGATAAAGATGATTTGTGCTTACTGGTACTAGGATTGGTTCTACACCATCAGTGCAATGTCACTGCATATGACAAGAGTGCTTTGCAAAGAACAAAATCATAATCACAGCCTTACCTGAGTATATTGTAGATAGCTGACTCATTTTTTGGATATGGACTAACAGTCATTCATATCATTAACAACACAGCTTTTTACTAGACTTCCTTCAAGATTGGTTGCAACATGCTAAATACATCTTAATTTTTATGCTTTTATACATATAACTAATTCTCAATTTAGGAAGACATTGATTTTTTTCTGAATGATTCTGTTGCCATTAATTTTTTAGATTGAAGCTCTAGGAAGAAACCTACCACTGTCAGCCAAATCTTCACTACAAACTGTAATCAGATGTTCTATAAATTGTGTGTTTTTAAATTAGGGAATCATATAAGAACCATGGTAATTTTTGAAATTACAAGTTCTTATGCCAGTCTTGTCTTGCAGTGTATCAGCTCCCTGTGAGCCCAGATATTAGGCTGAAAGCAAAATAAACAAACCTCATGATTTTTTTTTTTTCCTAATGCTGAGTATCAGCTTTTTATGTTTCAGGCACTATTCCTAACATAGATGCCTTAGACCCTTTCCATCTGCCTTTTTTTTCTTCCCACAAAAAATTCAACAAAGTTTCTTTATCTCTTTCCAGAGAAGCAGCTTTTACTTCCATACTTGGAGAAGGCTTCTTGCCGGAACTCCTGCATTTCTGCTGGTCTATCTTGCTCTGTGTTGGATGATGCTTTCCCTTGCTGTTAGTCACACATTCCTCCTAGTGACTCTCACTTTACCATCTGCTGCTTCCAAGTTTTGTGTCCTACATGCAGCATCACATGCAAGGATTTCCCACTTATAAAGTGTCTTTTCCTCATTAAACAGCAGTTTGTGAATGTGCCAAATCTGCAGCAAGCACTGTGTCCTCAGACTTCCTCAGGGTTACTCCAAATCTCTGAAACAGATGCACTCCCCAGCTCACAGCCACAAGCATGGGAGCAGTCATTCAGAGGAGTTCTTTTCTCCCTTTCTGCTCTTGGTGGGAAGTCAGCAAATACAACACAAAAACAAACAAACAAACAAAAAAACAGCCTGAAGTAAAAAAGGGAGCTGAGGGCAATGGGTAAATGGAGAGAAAAATGAACAAATCTGACAGAAAGCATGGGTTTATTTCACTAAATCTTGAGTTAGAACCACTTTGGAGCAAAAAAATTAGAGCAGTATCAACTATTTGACTTGAAAAGCACCAGTATTTGTATGGGAGACTTTTCTGGTATTTGCATGGAGGTACACAAAAATAGATGCACAGCTTTCAATTTCCATGTGTCCTGAGCTACGTATATGTCAACAAAACAAACATTTCAGCAACAACATTTACTTTGGTCAAAAATGTAAAAGCTCTGCTTGGATCTCATAGAAAAGCTGAGGCACACTCCACATTTTTACACGTCTCTGGGCAGTGGAAACCACCAGTTACAGCCCTGAAGCTGCTTCCTTCCAATTTTTCCTGACAGCAAAAAAGAACACAACGATGACTTTCACAGTAATGAAGCTCTTCAAGCTTTTTTTTTTTTTTTTTTTTTTTTTAATTTATTTTTTTATTTGCATACTTGTTTAATCCCTTTCCTTGCTGGAAGGATTCACAAATAGAAAAAGACAAGCTCCTCTGAATGTCTCATTGCTTGAGCACTTGCCTTAACTGCCTTAGTCCCCGTTAACTTCTGACTTGCTAGCTTATCTGGGAGGATGGGCTTCCCCATTCCCTTAAATTCACTTTCCTACCACCACAAACTGATGTGGCTGCTGGTACATTACAATGTCAGATAGTGGACCCTTGTAGCACAATCACTCTTCCTAATCACAGTGGTGTGATGGAACGGTACAGCATAAATGTCTGAACGATACACAGAAGGCCTAACATTTGAACAGGTATCTCTAAATTCAGAGATTCACAAAATACCAGACTGAGGGAGCTTGAGACATTCTGAAGCTAGTATGGGGAGTAAGTTAGCATGCTGTGTGCCAGAAGGAATATATGGAAGTACAAACAAAGAAAACAAAAGCAATTATGATTTACTCACCCATCATTTATCTTCCTATGGTCACTTTTTAAACACCAGTTTTAAAAACTACAGATTTCCAACCATACTAGTAAACAAATTTTCATAACAAGCTACCCACGTTATTCCATGTTTGCCAACTGAAAAGAATAAATTATGCCTTCCTGTAGAATTTGATAGCTAGTGCAGTATGGACAATATTCATATTATTTCAGAACAAAAGAAAAACAACAATAATATAGATTTTTTTTTTTTTTTTAGTTTACTATTTTAGCATCTGTACAAATGCTAAATATAGGTTTATCTAGAAAGAATCCACTATTTTCCCTCTTGGAAAAAGATACTTGAATTTGGAATTCATGCGCCGAGAGTAAGTAATTTTCCAGAAAATATTTTTTCCCCCTCTCAGAGTATGATGCTATTCTTGAAGCAGTGTGTGATAAGGAAATGCTGCGACGCTATTGCATTTGTTTCAAAGCTGAAGAAGAGAAAAAGAATTGCAAATCATTTGCTACCTAAAAAAAGAGCAAAAAAAAAAAAAAAAAAAAAAGCCAGAAAACCCTTCTGAAGACCACTTATAAGGGAACTTCAAAAATGTGTTGTATACAAGATACGCAACGCCTTATTTTTAGAAAATTTAAACTTGAAGCTACTCTGCTTTCATGATTTATTATAACCTTCATGATTTACCATAACCCAAGTCTAGTTATCACGCCATTATTAAAAATTAATAATCCTAATTCTCAAATGGATGGGACAAAAAAAAAAAAAACATGCTGTGAAAACTTGAAACCTTTCTAATCTCTGGGAACATACAAATTTTGGTATGAAGGTGTCACATCTAGTCAAATTGGAATACTTAGAAACTCTAATCTTTTGCTTAGCATCATCTGATTTACAATCATCAACTATGTTACTGTACAGTAAGACACTCAAATACCTTTTGCACTTGAGTATGCAAAGAGGTAGAGTGGAATTATTTGGATAAATAGCACCCGAAAGATCAACAGATGACATCTCTTGGAACGCTGTCTTCACAGCTGTCTAAACAAATCTTGATACAGTGTCTGGTATAACACTCCTCCTCCTACCAACTCCATGCCCACTGGCAGCGCAGACTATTTGATGCCCTCCTGTTTTTACTGCTAGACTATAGATTCCATGAGAGAAGTTCCTTAGCACCTTTTCATCACACATAGCACAGTGTTTAAATAAATGAGAGCGCATTGCATAAAGAACTGTATTGCCTCTAGACAGTGAAATCTACTTAAGTTGTTTCCTGTCCGAATCATAAAAAAGTTATATCTAGAGTAATTAGAGGGCTAGATACTGTTTCCATTATTTAAAAGATATGTGCAAGAGTGCTGGGAAACTCTGGAATTAATTTTAATTACTGGAAACCTACCTGCATTTTTAGTATTAGACACAAAGTTGTTTTGGGAGGATGGTTTCTAAGGTTGCAAGATGTGAATCAGATTCCTTTGACATTTTAACTTTTTTACTAAGCAAAAATCACTGTTTGTTCCAGCCAAATAAATGAAAATATTCTTTGAGGCAAAAGATGAATTTTCAACACAATTGTGTAGCCTCAGATCTCTACAACGTACTTCTTGACAGGAGATGTGCAACTAAGTGCAATGATAACTAAGAACAGAGACTTCACACAGGGACACGTAAGACAACATTTCTCAATAAGAGAGAACACTGCTTAGTTTCAAGAGCTCTCAAACTAAAGATGCTTTCATGTTGTTTTATTTTTGACTTATGACTTTTGCAAAGTTTTGGCATATTCAGTAAATGAAGAACTGGAAAGTCAAAGCTCAGCTTTTCCTCTTAGCACATTTGACATATGTCAGCATGCCTAATGCCAATCTCCTAGTCCTTGCTTGTTCTAACAAACACCTCTTGAAGTGCCTTCATAACACATTATAGGCAAGAAGAATGATAAATCCCAGCAGAGTTACTCAATTATATTTGGAGACAACTGGTGGAGAAGAACTACCATACAGTGCCCAGAAGAATTTATGGATATGGAAATTAATGGGGGTGATGCGGCCAGTGTGGCACCCTCAGAACCCTCTGTGGCAGAGGTCTCTGAAACTCCACCTGGAGCCTCTTCTGAAGGAAGGAGAGCTGATGTAAAAGAAAAGGTATGAGTGATGACAGCTCTAACAGGAACAGTTTTCCCCAGCTGTATTGCGAGTATCACCTTTTCTGTTCATTGTTTAGTTGTCCTTTAACAGAGGAAAAGACCAACATGCAAACCCTGTTTCCTAGTTATGCATTACTGTCTGCTGCTTCTCCATCTGAGGGACTTCTAGCACTTCCAGCACTACACTAGTGTGACATCAGCATTCAACTGACAGCTGAGATTCCATATATTTGCAGCTAATAACCTGGTCATCTTTTATTCCAGCGCTGTCCAGGACTGATAGCAAACTATCTCCTGTGCACTCAGTCAGATTGTCACCTTGCATTCATCATTTTATCCTTGATGTCTGCATATTCTCCCTAACAGCATATTCTAACACAGCTCCGTCATTTCTTCCATGCTAGGCAACCACATCTGCATTACTTGTACACTACTGCATATTAATTTTGAATGCTTCAAGTCTACATTTAAAATGCATTTTATATTTTTCTTCACTGTCTACAGCATCAAATTCCTATTTCTCATTCAGAATTTCAGGTAGGGGCACTTCCTTTGCACATCAACAATCACACTGCAAAGTTAATTCTGATACTTTAGTGGGCCAAGAATTTTGACTCAAACAGCAGTCCAAGTTTACTTTAATATTAAAACAAACCTACCCAAAATTGTCTTTAGTAGCTCAACCAGACAAAAGCTCCACCTTCACTTGCATATGCAATACCTTGCTCAAAAGCACATTGTTTCCAAGGCTCATTTCTGTGTATTTCCCACACTTTCAACATAGCCTTGTGGTTAACCATTTCTGCTCAAGTTAGCAAGAATAACAAGAATGTCAGATTTTTCAGTGTTGTCTACTTCCTGAATCCTACATGAATGCTCCTGCCTGACTTCTTTTCGGATAGCTTCAATTCCTGCCAAAAGGAAAGCATATCTGAATCTTCTTCAGAAGCCTTCCCCATTTCCAGAGAGAACTCTGGTTCCCAGTGGAGGATGATCCGCACTTTCTTTCCTCTAAAGCTAGGGGAATGATCTTCGTTGCTCCTAGTATGCTTTGAACCATGATCTTGTTGTGGTAAGCATCTCCCATGTAGCCACTGTTATGAACACGTGAGAGTCCCCCTAATGATGATGTTTGGAATGAGCTTCTCCTGTAGGGGCTAACTCCATAAGCAGTTCTTACTGGGAGAGAAATATGGCAACAAGGGAGAGTTCTTTTTTCTATTTGCATGTAAACACATCTGCCACCCTTCCCTATCATATAAAGACAGTGTTTTAATGAGACACAAACAGGAAGTGGTTAGGGGAATGTTTCCAGGAGCTTTATTCAAGTTGATTAATCATTACAGATTAACTGAATGAAGCTAGCTAATGAAAGTGATGAAGACTCAGAAGCTGAATACTCCATTGATACTATTTGCTCCAACATAACTAATTGAACTGTACAAAAAAACAGCTTGTGAAAAATGCATAGGTGATGTAGCTCACCATTCTGTACTAGTAGTTTGGTTTCTCACAAAGCTGTCAGGTATCTTACAGGCTTATCTGCAAATAAAACTTCCAAATAACCTGCAGTGATCTGAATCACTTGTGAATTACTTGGTATGATTCATAACTGCAACTGCATTTATTTCCTAGCAAATAAGACACAAACAAAATGCTAGTGATGATAGCAGGTAGACAAATTGAGGGTATTTTTTAGTTGTATAACTGAAAAAAATGCTAAAGATTCCACAGAAATAGTACTTACACCTTGCTGCAGGTTAGCAAATAACATTTAACCTGATTCTGCCAAAGAATAATCAAACTTCCCTGTGATCACTAGAAAAAACTACATTTTTTGCAGTATTATAGGTTACTAAGGGGCATGGTAGCAGTGGAAAGATTTTGCTGGTTTTGCTCTAACCTCCTGGTTGGAGTACCCTCCCCCTTTTCCAACTTTTCAGTTCAACATTAGGACGCCTCCACCACTGATGTCATGATTCATCAGTTTTCCAAAATCCTGGGAGTATTTGCTAGATTTATCTCCTATGATACACTATTTTCTCCTTTCTATCTAAATCACATAACGTATCACTAAGGTTTCAACAGTGAAAGCGCATCATAGGAAACAGCAGGTATAGGATATCCTGGTGCAGTATAGAGCCACTTTTCTGCAACAAGCATCTGAAATGCTTTGGTCAGAGTTGTTCAAATAATGCTTCAGTACTTTTGAATACCAGTTCAGAAGTTTTGTAGAGTTACTTCAACAATTTGAAATGAAATTATTTTAATACTACAGATCTCCACTCTGTGAATATTGTCTTTTTTTCCTTTTTCTTTTGCTCAAGTTAATGCCTGTTCTAGAGCCAAAGGAGTTGGAAAAGTTCACTGCCACTCCTACCAACCTTACAGGCTTATCAAATTCTAATTGTTACGCTATAACAGGATGGAAAGTACAGAAATAACAGCAGAGTAGCACAATCCTAGGCAGCAGAAAATGAGAACAAGCCCAAATGCAGCAGCTGTAGATACAGAAACAAAGGAAAAAAGACTGCTTACCTTCAGAATACCCAAGGCAGGCAAGGATCTCTAGCAAGAGATGCTCTTACCTCCACTGCTGACCCTTAAATGAGGGGTGGGATCCTGGCTCCACCCCTTCTTATCACTCAGGTGCACTGCATGCATCTGGGCTCCCCTGGGTCAGCCCTGCCTTCCACCAGGTGCTCAATCACTTTCAGGCCATGACTCAGCATTACACTAATCAATCCAGAAGAGTAATTTTGCTGGATCAAGTCCTTTTCTACTCACAACACTTTTAATTTTCTATATTGAAACTATTATTTGTCACGTTAGTAGCAATAGGCCAAATTTGGAGCTCCTTGGTCAGTGGTAAATGTAAACACTCCATGGACTTTCTTGCAAGTGTTCTTCCTCTGCTGCAGTGCCAGTCAGCCTGAGTCTTCCGGCATAAATCAGGAATGTCAGCAGCTCTGTACAGGCACTACTGCACCCTTGAAGACCCCTTCTCAGAGCCTACCCACTTCTCATTCAGCTACTTGAGGCTGCAGTCTCCATTTCGGTCAGCATTTTGGTAGGCTGTTAGTGAATTGTGCTGGACCTGGGTCAAGTCATTTATTGTTGCTACAGTCCCAGTGTTCTGCCTTCCCTTCTCTTCCCCTCCCCATTTCTAATGGTACACATACAAACAAGATGAAAGAATTTTAACTAATTATGGGAGTTACAGGGGATTCTTGTAACAGTGATATTCATGTTCTCTTTTTGATCAGAAGTCAGAAAAGTATTATCATTTATATTTCGAGAGAGACAGTGATCTCTTGTCCTCTTGACAAGAACAGAATTTAATGTGAGATCCAAGCAAAGTAGACAACTATTACTGTTGCGGTTGGAAGAAGAGCTTCCACTGTGCTAAAAACTTGAGTACCTACCATGTTTTTGTTTTCCTGATCCAAAACCTTCCCATTAAAGATTGGACTGCTTTAGTGAGTTAAGTATCTGCGGGTACTCTCCATTTTTTCAGTTCTGAGTCAGTATTACACATAGTGCATTCCCTCTCAATTATAGTTTGATTTCTTTAAAATAAAGAATTATTCACTACAATTTCCAAACATAATTTATTCAGATTCTCTTGAAACATATTGATTAGGGTGTTCAAAGCAAGTAGCAGTGAATAAATTCCCCATAGGGAACAAGGGGGGAAGTTGAGAATGAGAGTAACTCAATGCACTCTCAAGTGCATAAGGAAAAGATTAATTATATCTGCCCCTGTACGGCTGTGGCTAGAAAGCTGGATTTGAAGAAGGAGGCTGCATTTGTCCCCATCTGTGTTAGGAGGAAAAAAATAATAAAAAAAAAATTTATTGGTGAAATGGTTTTGAAATCTCTTAGCCATCTCATTTTTGCACCCTAGGACTACAGAACTTCCTGCTCATCCTACCTGTACCAGATTCCTTTGCTCTGCTCTTATCACTGTACCTCTTCCACCTCCACAAATAGAGCTCCTGGTGCAAGCACCACTGCTGTCTCTGCACCCTTCCACCTCCTCTTCTAGTGAGGCAGCTGTGGCAGTAGCAAGGGTGGTGGGAGGTACAGTAGCAGCAAAGAGCACCTGTGTTATTCTCCTGAAAATTTAGCCTAAGAATGTGGAGCTTCATAGGGAAGGCTGATTTACAACTGGCAAAATTATTCTGTTAAGGCATTACAACAGGAACAGGAAGACATGTGACTGTATATGCTTAGATAGTTTTCTGTAGTCCTGCAGTTAGCAGAATTTAACTTGCTTACTGGATGCTATTATCACTAAGAACATTCCACGAGTAAAGGGAAATCTATTTTTTTAATATATCTTTTTCATGAGAATGAGATGCTGATGACTCCCTTTTCTTGTAAAATTCCAAATTTTTGGCCACTGACACTATGCATGTTGATATATACTGCTGTCCTGTGGAGGACATATTAATAAGTGCAGATGCTTTCCACAGTCAGGGCATGAAGCAATCCTGATTTGGCTATGCTAGTTCCCCATGCTGTCACAACAAACAAAATCAGTAACGCTTTATGTGCTTACAAGATTTTTTTCTGGGAAAGAAACTGCCTTGTATAACATCACCTTAATTTTATGCCTTCAGTAACAGCTTGCTTGGGTAGTGCAAATCTCATATTTCTTCTGCACAGTGCCCAACTGATAGCCAATTCCCATGTCATTCCGGAATAGACTTGGTCAGAATTTTTCAAATAGAAAAGATCATATTTGTCAAAAACAAAATTGACTGTTGAAGCAATTGGTTTTGACAGATGTCCTCTTTAAAAAAAATCTTATTTGAAATAGAGTTTGGAAGCTGCCAACATACCTCACTGAAGTAGTGGTATTTTATATTCGGAACTGGAATAAAAGGATTCTAAAAAATCAGTTTTCATTAATCCTAACAAATTTCCAGATTTTCTACCCAGGAAGGAATGCTACGTCTGAGCAGATTTTTCAGCTATTCAGGACAGAAACATTTTGGAAAATGTTAAAGCTCAGGAGATGGGAAGAGCGTTCCTGTCTCTTCTAGGCTGGAGTTTTTCAGGACACTGTGTCACCTAGGTCTTAGAGACAATGCGAGTTAAAAGTGGAATACAGTCTTTTTATGATAATACCAATTTTCCACTTGCATCTAAACCACTAATTTTATAGGTTTAAAAGTCATACTCTCAGCAATCAAGCTGAAAAAAAACCCGAGTGCTTCCATATGAATAAGGAAAACTGCTGTGGTGTGATTAAAATAGGAAAACAATTGAGAGGAGAAATCAGAACTAAAGTTATAGAATTTTTAAATGGTTACTTGGAAACAAATAAACAACAATAAAAAAAAAAATCCTACATGCCACAGCAACCTAATTTTAGAGAATAAATCTAGAATATTTCTTGTGCTTAATCTTGATTTTTATGACATGAACAAATACCTTAAATTTGTCTCTAATTAACTGATTGCTATTTATTCCATGGGGTATACATAGTTATTTAACAACAGAAAACAGTGTTCCCTCATGTTATGTATTTAACATAATATAGATACTAACAAAAGCTTTTTAGATTACCAAAGCTTTTCCACTGTAAACAATTATACTTGAATGGCAACGAGTAGACACAAAGGCACTGGGCTGTACTCTTTCCTAGCAAATACATGTTAGCTAAGAAGTTAGTTATTCTATGTTTCTCATAATGAGAAGAAGAAAAATAATATTTAGACACTCAATTTAATCTCTGCTGTTACAAACATCTGGGCTACCCGACTGGATTGGCTCATCCCTTTTTGAGTACTCCAGCAGACAAGCACACCATTGGTCTGGGAGAATGGAATCCTTTACTCAAAATGAAGGAAAGCCAGAGCTTTCCTCAGTCATGTAGTATTGAATAGTCAGGCAGTGTCATAGAATCATGGAATGGCTTGGGTTGGAAGCGAACTCAAAGATCATCTATTTCCAATCCCCCTTACTGTGGGTAGGGCTGCCACCCACCAGCTCAGGCTGCCTAGGGCCCCATCCAGCCTGACCTTGAGCACCTCCAGAGACTGGGCACCTACAGCTTCTCTGGGCAGCACTGCCAGTGCTTTACCACTCTGAGTAAAGAATTTATTCCTGACATCTAACCTAATTCTCCCTTCAAACAGTCATGCAGTACACAGAGAATTATAATGCTACTGAAGTGCTATTATCTTGTGGGAAAGGAGCTGTGTGACAAAGGATGTTACATCTTTTCTCCCTTTTTCTCCATTCATCTGCCATGAAGAGAATCAATCATACTTTTTAACATATGATTTTTGCTCTCCTTTCAGGATTGCTTCATTTATAGAGGTAGAGCTCAGGATGGTAAATGTGGCTTAAGCTTAAACCTGATAGTCTCTAAAGTCATAAGGATGTCCAAGAAAAGTTGGAGGAAGTCATATTGTCATTTGGTTTTGTCCAGAAGGAGATGGCCAATCATTACCATGAAACTCTCTAGATGTCTACAAAAATGCCATAACAAATGGACAGACATTAGCATTGATCTCAATTTTAATTTTCAAGAAGAAAATGATGAATAAATCATATATCAATGGGAAAGATATGTTTGACTAGCATATTGCTGCTTGTTCTTGTATGAGATTAGACTTGTTTAGGAAATGCACTTTGTATCTAGCAGTAAAAGAGGCTGAGGCGCAAGATTTACTGGCTAACAGTACATCAGCAGTTAGTACAAGCAGAGGAGTCTATGTGTCAGTCAGTAAAGTTCAAAGCTGACACAAATTGTTATTCCTAGTTTTGCTTTAATGTCAAGATTATACTGACAGTCATTTTCCAGTGATCTCGGCAAACAGTCTATGAGACTTTTTATTGGTTTGCATCTTTAAAAAAAAAAATTCTTCAGGTATTTATTTCTCTGAGGTTCTACATACACCTATGTGAAAATAAATCGATGTGAGAATCATAAATAACCATATGATTACTCCTGTCCTTGGCTACAGAAGAGTGACCACAATCAAGTTTACTGAATATTACAGTAAATTATTTAGTCCTGATTACATCTCAGCACATGACCTGTCTGGAAGGATTCCTGTCTAGACAAAAGAGATGCAAAACTGAGTGTTATGCAGTCACTGCTGCAAAGACTGAGAGATTTCTCAGTACCTGTTTCATGAGACAGGTGCTTTCTAGCAGTGTTGAATCATAAATATATCTATTCTTTTCTTTCTCTTTACTATTATACTTGAAATACTGTATAAACTGGTACTATAAAACAAGAAATTGAATAGTGAGCTGTAAGCTTTACATGAGCTGTTAGGGAAGTGGAATTTAAACAGTAGCTACAGCATACATCAAAGGCTAATCATTTTAATAATGAAATTTGTTAAAAAGTAGCTTTAAGCACTACAAACCATCATTTCACACTTGTACAGAGCTTTCATCAGCATCTCAGGGTTGAGACATTTATCAGATTTCCAAATAACGCTGAAAGCAAGATGAGTTTTGGTATCCTACAACTTGTCACATAAACGTGAAAGCAAATGCAGAAGGCAGTTGTTTTCTTTTTGTTGATAATCTTTATCTTTTTTTTTTTTTTTTTTTTTCCCTCCAGTTATACAGTAAAATCCTGAGTGAGGATTCAAGCACAAGGTTGTTGACTTGCCCAAATTTCTCCAATTAGGATTACACACATTTGATACTAGATACTGTCAAATTGCTTCTATAAGAATAATAATAATTATTATTATTATCATGGTGGGAGAGTTAAAGTCAAAGTTCTTATTTTGGAATAGATAACCCTGCTTTTTTATTCAGATGAAGAATGAAGGAATAATGTAGGACTCAGACTTATGCTTTATTTTTCTGATAATCAAGAAGATACTGAGAACTGCAATGTAAGCAGATGCAAAGTGATTTTTTTTTTCTATCAGAACTCAAGCTTGGATACACTCTTTCCTAAATGAGTCAGGATTACTCCCGAGCAAATACAGAGGATAGCTTACAGTCCTTACTCAAGAAGATGACATGTGCCATGATGCAGGAGCTTGCAGGTGTTCACCCTGTTTTCCTTTTCAGAGGTGGTTCTGCCAGCTGTCTCAGCATTTTCTGCTTGCTTTCCACCTGCTTCCTTTACTCCATCCTCCTTTATGCTACTTCACTGTAATTCAGTAGGTGCTTATGTTTCTGCCACAGAGAGGTCTACTCCAGAGCTCTAGCGACAATTCATAGCCACTTGGCAAAAATAAAATGGGTTATGCTTTATCGTTGTGGCAGACAACTGCAGTTTGAGTCAGTGAGAAGACAGGCAGTTTTAACAGACCTCAGGTTTCAGGAATAATCTCAGTCTGGTCTCCTGCTGTAGCCATTGCTATCTAGTAGCTTAGCTCCAGAAGTCTACTAGATCAAGTGAATTTATAGAGGCTAAACAACAGCCAAGAGGGTAATACTGTGGTTTCAGCACCAAGTCAGATTCTGTTACCCAAATAATATGAAAGATCCAGTGATATCCATTTGACTCTTAACAATGTACACTGTTGCTCCCCAGCACATTTTCTTCAGCAGCAGCTGATACTGATCACTGTGGCATGTTTGCTTTAGGACAGGTGTCAACAAAACACTTTCGAACTGCATATTCTGACAAAAAGTAATCCAACACAGTAATCCAAGTAAGCCTCATATACCATAGCTTCTTGAAAAACTGGTTTTCTCTGTACTACAGCAACCAATCCATAAACTTCCAACTAAAAATAGCTATTATACTAACCTATATATAGAACAAGGGTGGCCCTCCCTCAGGTATAGAGGCTGTTTTTATGAAATGGGGCAAATAAATCATTTTTGACGTGATATTTTAAACAACTAGAAACTGCACTAGTTGATAAAGTTGAAATACAATATAAACAGTTAATCATTCTTTAGATGTGCTTGGCAAAATTTCCTGGTAAGAATGTTATCACATTGGAAGATAACTTAATAGAGAGACAGTACAGGAAAGCTGGGACACTTCTAATGGCATTCCTATGGTGTAATGGGGTGGAGATGGCTACATTCAAGACAGACGCTATTATTTGTTCTAGTTTTACCATAAGTGACACTACGATATTTCAAAAATCAAGCCTGAAAGCCCATTAAGAACATCTTGCTGGCTTGACTCATAACAAAATGTAGGAATTGTTTTTTTGTGTCCTGCTGAATAGGGAAGCTTTCAGAACACTCAACCTGATGATTCCTAGCTTTTACAGCAACATACAAGGCAAACTTAGTGGTCTAGTAACATGCTTTTATAACCTTTTCTCTTCTAATGGTGTGTCCTTTTCCATCTAAGTTACTGAAGCAATAGATAGGAATGTTGCTTCCCCATTTATTCATTTATTCCTGGTTTGGTGCTTTTGTGTCAATTTTGTGGGAGGCTTTAAAAAGTTGGTCAGTCTCTTAGTCTCATACAAAATTATCTGCATGCTCTTCAACTGAAGTTCTGTGCACCAGATGCAATCAAGATAATGAAAATTTAATTCAGCACAAAAACCTGTTCCTTACTGCAACTTGGTTTTAAGTGTTCCCTTTGTGTAAGCCATTGTATTCCTCTAACAGACCACACTGATTCTTTATTTGTCATTCGGTGCTCATCTTCTCTGCTCTCATATCCCAAAATCCTACCGTGCCAACTTGATCAGAGAGAGCCAACAATATAGAGAAAGCATGACCCAGTACCTGAGGGCTATCCTAAAACTGAAGCCTGAATTGTTGCTTACCATTTGAATTCTAGTAAGTTACTTCCTTCAACAGGAGTTAGAGGTTCTGAAATAATTTACTTCAGTTCTTCTTGCATAAAACATTTTTTCAATGTCATGAAACAAATTTATGACTTTAAAATCTTTCCAGTTTGAATCAAGTGACTCCAGACTTCTTACTTCTGCATAGATGCCATCAAAGTGGAAGTAACTGTCTGCAGGTATACAACTAGGGGGTGCAAAAGATGCAAAAGCAAGACCCGTTTTTGCACAGGTTGGCACTAAACTTTGCTTTCTACATCTGGATATAACAACATAAGTTATAAGATTGACTGTTGGGTGAACAGAAAGGAGTTTTTCATTTTTTATTAAATAGTTTAGCTAGGACTTGACATAGAGTATTAAGATTCTGAGATGAGATGATAATGAGAGTTACAACAGAAATGTAGATAACCAGAGAAAAAAAAATAACTAGTAAAATTTTGTGATTTGCATTTCACTAAACTACAGTGCAGCACAAAGTCATAATAGTGGATCTGTCTGTATTTAAGAAATCCTGGATGCAATTACAAATAACATTGTACATTATTAGTTTCAGTCCTACAATCACAATATTTTCACTCTCATGTGTGGCCTCCTGTCATACCAGTAATTTCACAGACTAGGGGAACTTACATGACAAGCTAAAAATAATTTTTTTTTTCCACTAGAGAACAATTTCAAAATTGTCTGATAGCTCCCAGAAGAGAACAAAAATATGGTGTAGGGTTAAAATGGCTTTTCTACTAAGAAGCTTAAAAAAACACACAAGTGTAAAACTTCTATGTAAGAATAAGTATATTTTAGGATGTCTAGTCAGGTTGAACACCCACTCAGGTGCAGGTCTTTCAAGAGAACTTTTCATGGTATTTGTTGCATGTAAATTTACTGTAGGTTTAGTCTTTGTCCCAGGAATGGACTTCAATAGACTTCAGAATTCAATCGTTTTGAACAACAGCTCAAAAGTTAAAACAACCTTTTTCAGCTATTCATTTGCGTGTTTATTATATGTTATTATACATATTATAACATACTACAACATTATTATTATATACATAACATATGTTAGTCCTACTGCATGTGATCACATTTTTTGTAAGAAAACAAAAAAGACTAAACATAAGAATAATTCCTAAAGCTAAAACTGAGGCCCAACCAGAATGCCAGAACAAAACAAAACAAACAAACAAAAAAAAACCATCAAAAATGATAAATCACACACTTCTGGAATTTTTACCATGATGAGGAAATGAGAAAACCAAATCAATGCTTCCTTTTGTTTTTAACACACTGTGGGGACTACTAGGTCCTGCAGAGCTGGCTTGCAAATACCAGATCACAAAACTGTGGCTGCAAAGTCACAATGAGCACCTTGCTTTTAGAGGTGTTTCTGCCTCCAGGAAGGAAAGAGCGCTGTGTGAATTACCTCTGCAATACATTGGAAGACTTAGACACCTCAGATGAATCATTGAAGGTATAACATTCTCTTGACAGCTTCAGCCAGTCAAAGCTAAACCACCTCCTCGGAGTCCTGATTTCTGATGATGTATTTCTACTATATGTTAAGCCATATAGTAGCTGCTGCAGCAGGAAATTAACTCTACAGTTGTCAGCTGCATTAGTTCTCTGGACTGATTCACATATGGCAGGGAGACAGAAGCAGCAGTTCTGGATCGAACTGGCTTAAGCAGGAGCACCAGGAGTGGATGATGTGTGACCAAGAGGATTCTTTAACCTGTCCCTTCCTGGGACTGAGAAATCCAGGCTGAACTGTAGAATGACTGAGATTTTCAGGCATAGCCCTCTCCTAGATTTAGGACTCTGAGTCATCTCTTTTAAAAACACATGAAGGACCAAGTTACGCTTTGAAAAATGAAATGGTGGATGTGCTTTCTTGCTTTCACTCAATATCAGAAATATTAAATAACGTAGCTCCATCATTCTCTTCAGAACATGGCAGAAACCAAGCTACTCCTGCTGCCAGGTGACAGCTGTAGTATTGGGTATTCTGCTGCCTCTCTGGATAACGGCTGTTTAATTGTTTGATGGGTTCAAGGTGTGTGGGTTTTTTTTTTTGTGGCTTTTTTTTTGGGGGGGGCGGGGGGGGGGGATTTTTTGTTTGCTTCTTTGTTTTGAAAAGCAGCATAGCATCAACAGAAATAGCAGACAGTAACCTTCCCTTTAAATATTTTTAGAACACAGTACTGATGATTAAAGCAGGGTCTTCTTGTCTCTGGGAAGGGAAGCTCTGAACTAAGATTCACACAATGTGTAACTGAGGCATCTCACATCCAGCCAAAGCTGCTCATCCTGCAGTTGTTTCATGAAAGAAAGATGGAGAAAATGGCAGCAGTTCTGGTGAGAGCAGCAGGGATTAAACAACTGCAAAACCTACTTATAGCTGAAGAAGGATCCTAGTCATATCTTGGAGTGACAGCTGATTTGTCTCCTGTGTTTCGTGAGCTCAGCTCAGACGATTTAGGAGAAGTACATTTTCAGCATGTCTCCTGGACTGAGCCAGCTCTGAGATCTCAAGTAGAAAACTTGTTCTGATACGAGCTGGTAGTGACAACTGGGAGCAGTTTTAGGTATGTAAGCAGAGTAATAGGCAGCTGAGGAACATGACTTGGGAAATTTGGATGTATGGGCAATTAGATGTTGAGGATTCTTGAACATAGAGGACTGAAAGTCAAGTAAATCCCAGTTTGGATTCCTATTGTCTATAGCAGTTTGTGGCCAAGGTACATACTTGCTACTGCAATCCCAGCTTGAGTGTAGAAGATAAACTCTTCCTTGGCTATTTCTGTATCATGCCAATTCAATTTATACATACATATCTCATCCTGGAAGGCTGAATGTAAAATGGAAATGTAGGGAATGTTCTAAGTGAAATAATTTAATACATTAAATTCTCTTTTGTCTAAAAATTATGTTTACCTTTCCATAAAAAGAATAACAATCAGTAATGCCTCTAACCCCTCCAAAACTGGTGATCTTAGATTTACACCACAGCATGAGTTCAGAGATGAACTGAGATGAGACTGAAAAAGCTAGTATCTTTCTGTTTACCAGAGAACTGGTACTTTTGGAAAACAGTGCTGCCAATAGTTACGTTATAGTACAATAGTTATGCATCTTCCATAAACAGAATTGATGAGGAAAAAAAATATTAAGGAAATTTTGGATGGTGGACAGTGTGCTTTTTTGTAGTAGTACAATTAAACAAAATCAGTTTTGAAATTTTAAAGGTATTGATTAGGATATGATTAAATTTTGAATTAACTCCAAAAAACAGTGATAAAATCTTTGGAAGACTTGCAGTTGGCTCAGTAGTACCTTTTTTTTCTTAATACCTTAGTCCTGTAATAGAAATAAAGTATGCCTTGGATGAGAAAAGTCTTCAGTAGATTCTGCACATAAAGCAAATATAGGCATGACCATTTACTACCATCAAAAGCTGTCTGTATTCTTTCTTTTCTTGGGTAGATCTTCAGATCCAGATGTAGTTCAGCTATGAAAAACTTGATTTTCTTTCCCTTCAAGAGGAATATATTTGCCCTTCTTTACACAAAGAAGTATTGATTTGAGTGTGGGATGTCTTAATTTGAATGTGGATTAGAAAGGAAGCTAGGTTATAGAAATGTTATCTATTTGCTGGTTCTGATCTAGTTTAACAGTACAAAGTTTTGAGTGATTCAGTAAGAAACTTTAGTTGCAGATGGCAAAGGAAAACTAAACCTTTTTTGTCTGGTTGGTTGATTCTGGTGCTGTTGATAGTGCCATTATAATTCAGTTAAAGAAAAATATCATGTTTTAAGCTACTTTTAAAATCAAAACTTCAATAACTTAACTAGTATTCAGGCAGAATAAACACCTTGTTATAGACACCGTACTCCTCAGGTGCTAGAAACCACTTCTGATAATAAAAATATTAGGGATCAGTTTTTATGTTAAAAAGTGACTATAATAAGTTTCTTCCATTCCCCCCAGTCTTCACTATAAAATTATTCAGCATCTTTTATCAGCATTCTTTAATATTGCTTTTCTTTTCCCTACAGTATGTTTCTCTACTGCCTTATGTCTACACTGTTATCTCTGTAGTCGGCTTATTGTTGGTGAGATCTTGCTCTGTTCAGCCTCTCATCTACCTATGACCTTCTCCTTGATATTGCATTGGTTAATTTAGTTCATTGGATAAAAGAAACTGTCTTTAATTCCTCTCCAGATTTTCCAGTTTGTTCTGTACCATAATCTTTCAAATCATTCTGTTTCCAACCTTTTAAACTTCAATCACTGATTCCTCTCTCCATCATTTCATCTGTTGAAATATTTCATTTTTTCCAGAAATCTGAAATCTCTCCTTCCTATCTCTACAACAAAAGGTCTTTTCTTCACACTCAGCTTTATGCTCTTTACTTTTACTTCTTTACTCTCCTAATCCATGCTTTTGCATCAACATAGCCACCTCTGCATTTCTTCTAACATTTTGTCAATCTCTCAGGTTCTACAGATTATTATTTCCACTCTTGAAGAATTGTTTCTTTACCTGGAAAACCCGGATAGACAGTTCAAAAGTATACATACAGCCTAAATCTTTCAGTAGACTGTCTATATCAATAATTAGTTTTCCTGCTTTTCAAGTTCTTGCCTTAAGACGCAGGCAGAGAAACAGCTGGAGACCCAGAGGCAAAAGGTTCTCAGTGGATGTGTGAGACTGTGGAATAAGAAGTTTTTCAGATCATATAAAGGGCTGTATGCCAGACAACGTAACAGTAGTTAGCATCTCAATAGAAGTTTAATTCCACTTATTGAATAGGATAAACTTCTGTTTATTTGAAGTTGATTCAAGCACTTCCTCTTCCAGAAAGAAAATTATTTTGTAGTTTTGTGGACAATTCAATTTTAACTCTATTTCATTCTACATGTTTCATCATTAAGTTTTTGCAGATTTTTCTGCTAGGCTAGTGGCCTATGCTCATGCCCATTGTTCTATATTCAAAACACTGATAGGTTTACCTTGCAGTTATTGATTTGGAATAACACGTCTTCTCACTGGAATAGACTTGTGGGAAAGCACCATGATATATGAAGACAGAGGGAGATGGGCTTGTTCAGCCTGGGGAAAAGAAGGCTGCAGGGTGACCTCATTGCAGCCTTTCAGTACCTAAGAGAGACTATAAACAGGAAGGAAGTCAATTCTTTGAAAGGGTAGATAAGAGCAGGACAAGGAAAAATGGTTTTAAGTTGAGGGAGGGGAGATTTAGGATGAATGTCAGGGGGAAGTTCTTTACTACAAGAGTGGTGAGCTGGAACAGGCTGCCCAGGGAGGTTGTGAATGCCCCACCCCTGGAGGTGTTCAAGGCCAGACTGGATGGGGCCCTGGGCAACTTGGTCTAGTGTTAAATGGGGAGGTTGGTGGCCCTGCACGTGGTGGGGGGGGTTGGAGATTCATGATCCTTGAGGTCCCTTCCAACCCTGGCCATTCTGTGATTGTGTGATATTTTTGTTGAAAATACTTTTAATTTCATTTTTCAGGATGCAAGAGCATCAAACACCTTAAAAAAAAAAAAAAAGTATATGACTACTTTGTCAGCAACTATCTCTGGCCATTGATCATCATGTCTCTACAGATCTACTTCTAATCTTACCATTCCCATTACTACTTTGAAGAAGTTATGGACACTTCCCAAAGACAATCAAAAGGTCTCAAAACTTCCTGAATTTTGTTTTCCAATCTTCATCCTAACTTACAACATTTTTGTTATAATTATACTATGACTGATGACTTCTGGATAGAGATTGACAACGATTACATATTTCTGACGACAATATTTTGTACAAATTCACACCTGACTTTTGATTTTGGGAAGTTGCAGATTATATTTGTAGACAGAATAAACAGGTGCCGTGGTGGCTTACTTTTGCCATTAAGAAGCTTTGCTTATGAGGGGACAAAAATCAAGTGTTCCACTCAGTTGTATGGGTGAGAGGATCCCATGTTCCAGTCACATCACTGTGTTGATAACAAGAATAGATTTTTTTTCCTGTAGAAGAGGGCCTGGCAGGCTCAGCCACTGAGACTCATGGAGTAAACAGTCACTGGACACACAAAAGATCAGTGCTCATTGCTTGATCACTGAGACCAACACAGTGCTGTCTCCAAATATTTATTTAGGATGCCTAACTTCCAGACTGGCCTTTAACAAACTGTGTGTGCATATCTGCAACCTTGGGGTAGCTCTCTTCTGACACATGTAGATAATACTCATGACGCATGCCCTTTACTTTGGCACCCATGCAACATCTTAGGAAGGAGATGTGGATGAAAGTGTTTTCAAATGTGTTAATAGTACCAACCTTGAGCATTACTCAGAAGCAGCGAAAAACATTGAAAGTCTGCAACAGCCTAGAAGCCAAATTTAGATGATTTCTGAAAGGCTTTAATGTTTGTTTGAACAATACAATTTCTTTTAAAAACTATTAAAAATAAACTGAGGCTGAGTTATAATTGCATTTGCTGAAGGCATTGGTGCCTGTTAATCACATCAGACATTTGATCATTGTTCAGCCTTCATAAGTTTAAGCCTGGCCAAATCTCATTTTGCAGTGAGGTCCCTGCCCTAAGACAGAGCTGAGTATTTCTCAGTACTCAGCTAAACTACAGTAAGCAGAATAAAGGAAATGTCATGCTTACTCTCAGTTCAAACCTTTGCTTAGGTGTAAAGACAACTCTTAGAATCACAGAATCACAAGTTTGGAGAGGACCTACAAGATCATCTAATCCAACCATCCTCCCATTACCATTGCTACCATAATTTACTAAACCTCCCTGGGCAGACCATCCCAGTGTCTGACCACTCTCAGAGTGAAAGTTCCTTCTTATGCCTAACCTAAATCTCCTCTGGCACGTGTGGCCATTTTCTCCTGTCCTGTTTGTTTCCTGGGAGAAGGGGCCAAACCCCTCCTCATCACAACCTCCCTTCAGGAAGTTATAGAGCACAATAAGGACTCCTCTGAGCCCCCTTTTCTTCAGACTGAACAATCCCAGCTCCCTCAGCTGCTCTTCGTAAGGGCTATACTCCAGACCCCTCAACAGCTCCATTGCCCTTTTCTGGGCACATTCCAGGGCCTCAATGTCTTTCTTGTAGTGAGGGGCCCAAAACTGAACGCAATATTCAAGGTGCAGTCTCACCAGTGCTGAGTACATGGGGATGCTGACCTCCCTACTCCTGCTGGCCACACCACTTCTAATGCAGACCAGGATGACATGGACACGCTGTTGGCTCATGTTCAGCTGAGCATCAACCAACACCCCCAGGTCCCTTTCCTCTTCACAGTCATCCAGCCACTCAGCCCCAAATGTATAGCACTGCATGCTGTTATTGTGGACAAAGCGCAGGCCATTATTTACAGCAAGGAAGGCTCTGTGTCAGTGCTGAAACTCAAGTGACACAATTCTAAGCTTCCTTCTGATGTTAGCTGTACCTTCCATGGGACCGCCTTTAAAAAAAAGAGTGAGAGGATGTTTATGGAGTAGTCATACAGTCTATCACATTCCTACTACACTGAACTCCATAGATAAAAATCAGGAGGAGAAAAGGCTGGAGGAGGTTTTTCGATGAATGGAAGGAGAACTGTTCTCATGGCATTTGAGTCTTCCTCCTTCACAAAATACAGAGATTTCACATTCTGAGGATTCCCTCCATCTTGTGGTCTACTTGATCTTAAGAGCAATATGAGGACATAAATATTAAAGGGGAGGAAGATGATTATGTTAGGTGGACAAATGGAAGGGTGGGAGACCAGTTTAACATGGATGACTGCAAAGGAACAAATGGGGAATAAGCTGTCTTTGGATAAATACAACAGGAAAGAAGAAAAAGGTTATCAACTGGATCTCTGGAACACTCTTAGAATAAGAATAGATATAAAACCCTTCCTGCTTCTAACATTAAACTGATCCTGAAAAAGAACAAAAAGGTAAGAACTGGTGGTTGGAAGCAGCTGGGGATTTGGATGCAATTAGCCAAGGCATTCCCTCCAGTCTATGCTCTTATTTTCCAGTGCTCCTTTAACTATTCTTAAGCCACCTGCTGGAATTGGCCATACTAATAAAAAGCAGCCTAAACTAGAGAGCTGCCAAGCACATGCTTCCAGTCTGGTTCAATAGCAGTCGATTTCCTTGGCACCCTGCTGCATATGCTCTTTACCTCAGAGGATAAGACTCTAGCACAATTTAAAGCAGTCTCTTACCTACATGGATTGAGGTCTAACACATTTAAAAGAAAAAGTTTACTGTATTAATACTTCTAGCTTCGTTTTAAAACACAAAATGTTGTCTTCAGGTGATTCCAGTTAATATCTCACAGCATAGGGTCAAAATCAGGATGTCTCCAGTATTCAGTCCCTTTGCTGCATATGATCTCACTGCCCAGCAGAACAGTTTCTACTTAACAGCTCTCGCATGTTTGAAATGACTGACAGCTAGCGTTGCATGTAAGAAAAGTTTCTGACGCAGAACTCCATTAAAGTTAATGGAAAAATGCCTTATATGTTAACAGCAATTGAAGTATCTGGACTCTTAAAACTCTTACACCAACTGAATTCCAGCTACAGCTCAGTCTGCAAGAAGTTACTCTCTCAAACAAGTGTAGTCTTCCTATATTAAAATCATTTTAAATCATTTTTACATGAATTCAATGAAACTTTCCCCCTCCTCCCCCATCTTTAAAGGGGCATAGAGTAACTTATTTCTTTTCACTAACAAATGAACTACTTTATATTTACTTGGGCTATCAGAATACTCCACAGCAAACATCTTGGAAAAACTGACTTATGCCACTGTCCATGGATGTGTTCTGCACTCAGCGCAAGGCAATTTATTCAAAATATTTGAAGCTAAATTAAAAATACATATGCTGATATAGATTGATTAAAGCATCTCACCTAAGCCAAGATTCGATCAAGTTGAAGAACCTACACTGTTGTTAATGTTGAGAGTAATTTAGGATTAGAAAACATATTGTGCATTTGTTAGTAGAATTAAGCATGAGTTGACTAGTTAATTCACTCTCAGCCCTCCTGTTACGAGCAATAAAAAAATAAAATAAATGGTGTGCATTATAACCATGATCACACAGGATCTTTTATCAGAAAAGCTACCAGCAGGTAAGCATATAAAATTATTTTATATTTCACTTAACAAAGCTAGAACAGGTATTATCTTACTGACTCTATGCATAATCAATGAATGTTATAATTAAGAAACATACAAGAAAGTTAGGCTAAACAGGTTACCACGCTAAAGAAGAATGAACAGAAAGCTTACTGTTGTCCTAGGCTCGCTGAGAAGACTTCAAGAGGAGTGATCTCCAAAAGAGAACCTTCCCTAGTGGTAGTCAGCTCTTAAATGGGAGTCTAAGAGAGGTGGAGCCAGGCTCCATCTCTTCCACTAGTACAGGTGAGTTACTTTCACCTGTGCTCCCAGGGCTGACTCATTGCTCGCCTCAGGTGGTCTATCAGAGGTTCAGTCCGTGATTCAGTATTTCCCATACGCTCTGTGTATGGAGAGTTATCTAAGACAAAGCTATAAGTTTAATGGATCACACACACACAAAATGATAAAATAAAATTAAACCAAAACAAAGCAAAAAAAAAAAAAAACCACCCCACAAACAACAAACCAACCAAACAAAATCAAACAAAAAAGAACTGATGAACCAAATATCAGAAGATTTGTGCAAGAAATATCATGTTATGTTTCCCTTTTCTCTTTCTCATTTACAAGATGTAGGGCTACATTGCTCAACCTTTCAAACCTATGCTTCCTATTGAAGGATGTTTTTCTAACAGGGCCATAACTAACGCTTTTAGCGCTGATAATCAGGTTACACATGCAAAGCATCAGTGTAATGATACAGGATGGAAATACATAGTCTTTGGTCTGGTCATTTGATTAGAAAGACTAACTTCTGAGTCAAATTTCCAGTTTTGTCCAGGAGATTTTCTGTAGCGTAAGCTCTCCCTGATATTTTACATACCTGCATTACTTTGGTAAAAGTAAAGCTGTCAAGTGAAGTGTGAGTCAAGATTTCTTGGTGTTAAATTTTGACTCTTTAAATTAACAAGAAAACTAATTTTTCCTTTTATAGTCAATTTCTGCATCTGCCAGTATTTTACTGTGTCATCCTGAGGAATCACTTAATTAATAGCCATTTGTATTTCTTTTCCATGAAACAGCAGTGCGGCTTACTATGTCCTATAATGCAGAAGCAACATAGATATTCAAACAGTAAGTTTGCAGAAAAAAAAAATGGCTTGATGAGACTATTATTTTAAAACACTTCCTTAGTAAGGACAGCCTTTTCATGATGTGTTCTGTATACGTTCTCAGAGTTTATTAGATTGTCTAGATTCTCAAGATCATGATATGAAGGATAGAACTCCTCTCTTTTACTTTTTGGAGATTTCTGAACTCTATTTTGTTAAAAGATTCTGAAATGTCACCTGCTCTTACAATTATATGAACCCAGGTCTGAGCATTATAAGCCCAGTCAAGAAAAAAGCTCATCAGAATTCAATTACAGAAAGTATATCTAACTTTTCCATTATATCATACACAGATATGAGCCAGTCCCCTTTCTCTCCTTTCTTAAACTTTACACTTTTTTACTGAATATGCTTGAAGAATTCTTCTCTGTGATATGTTTGAAAGAAATGAATATTGAATATAAAACCATACCCACCACATCCCACAGATTTGGTAGAATATTGATAGTAATATTAATTTGAGGGACTAGAGCAAACTTCATATAATTAAAAGCATTCTATATGAGCTATGGTAAATACAGTCTATGAGGCTACATAGATATGTTCTAGATTAATGAAATGTATTTATATTAGTATTTTACATAGGGTTACCAATTTGATGGCTGAAGTTGATGCCTACATTTTCAACATAAACTAGTTGACTTCTGTTAGTATACATAACACTGTGATTGAAGAATACATGTAATGAAAATGAACTTGGTAAAAATTATATGCACTAAAAACTGAAAAATCTTGGACTGAAATTAAAAATGGTGTGTGCAAAAGGTGTGTTTCTAATTGGATACTTCAGAAATACGTTCTTATATGCAACTTGACTACCTTCCCCAAATTATGAACAAAACAGAAGGAACTATACAAATTGCTAATGATGATGTTTGTAGGCAAATATTGAAGGAGTAATGCAGGCCAACAAGGACAAATTATCAACTTAAGGTGATCTAGACCCATTTGTAACTAAGTCACAGCAAACAGGAGTTTACTTTGGTTGAATCCAATGTAAACCAGAGAAGATAGGCTGCAGGCCAAAGCCAGAGGCTGGAAGTTTTATCCTGAAAAGATGTGATATATGTATTTTGGAAAGCTAAGCAATTCCAGGGCTTCTTCTCTGGCTTAGAGGCTAAATTGACAATTTAGTTATATTCCTGTAATTAGGCTGCCCTGATCTGAATAATAGGACAGCTTCATTCAGGCATTTTATTGGGAACAGTCTCTGGATCTGGGACCACTCTAACCATGCCATACATAGAAGGTCAGGTCAGGTTCAGGTGCACAAGCTCAAGCTTCTGTTTTTCTTGTTGGTTTTTGTTTGTTTTGTTTTGTTTTGTTTTTTTGCTTTTGCAGGGTCATAACTTGGGAATCTAACAAGAATTGAAAGTTATGGCAAGTAAAAGAAGTGCTAAATGCAGTCCTGTACCCAGAAGAGCTGCTCTTCCTTACCTATAAAAAACTGAAATCTTTGCCATGTGAAAGCCGCGTTACTACAGTATTTTTCACTGACTGCTACTGAAACACAGTTGGGAAGTCCTTAGATGAAGAGGGATATTGATCAATTGAGGCAGGTTGAAGAAGAGCTAAGACAATGGCTGAAAGAGTATGAAACATATTTCATGGTAAATGCTCTGAGGAGTCATTTTGTTTTAAAAATAAAAAAGTTCAGGAGTGTATTTTTCAGTTTCTGAGTGCTGCAGGATGTGAGATAACATGCAGATAGTAGAGGTAAAATAAGGACATTTTCTTACACAGGATACAAGTGCTGCTTTAACTAGATTTTTCCAGTGTTCAACTTATGTCAGATCTCTCTGCCCTACACTGCTATTTGCAGTACAGACATGCACTTTAAGACAGATATTTGATACAGGATGGTTTTTTTGCAGACAGAGCACAGAACAAATCCCATAAACAGTCAGACTTCTCTACAGTCGATCTTTGTATACTAAATCACTGAGCAATGCCTAATTGTAAAGGTGCTGATCACTCAAAGCTGCTACATTCATAACTTTCTAATTTATGAAGTTGCTACATTCACTGGGCAAAGGTGTTCCGTTTATTCTTTTCTATACCCTCACTACACCAGTACTGTCTTGACTTTTTTTATAGTAGCTCTATGAACCATATTTACATATGTACTAATCAGATACTGAATCTGAAACTGGTCAGCATGATGCTTGTCATGCAGCTAAGATCTGAATATTACTATCATTTTTTTCACATTGTATGAGACAGTAAGAGTTGATAAAAATCTGTGAACACAATAAATACAACAGTGAAAAAAGAACAGTACAAATTAAACACTTGTTACCAGATTATGAGATACATCAAGTCGAATGAGTTAGACTATCAGATCATTATATGACAACTGCATTCCAGTGAAGTAAAGCTAAGCATGAAAATAATTCATGGGTATACTTTTAAGCCACTGTAAATGAATGACAAAAAATAGGTTACACACCTCACTCCTCTCTTCTCAAACTCATCTTGAAAGCCGTGAAAGAATCTCATTAATATTTTAGAGCTTTTTTCATTTCTTAAGACATTAAGACTTGGAAACAAAGCTACCTTTTGGATACTGAGTAATCAGGAACACACTTCCCACCTACGTTCATTAAATTGGGGCTTCTTATGAAGCCCTTGTAAAGGAAGTTATTACTCACTGCTCTTGATTTTCATACAATGCAAACAATTGAGAGAGGCTCATTTACACCACCCAAAGGTGTGGTGCAGTATGAACGATGGAGACTGGGAGCTGCTTGCAGTACTGGGTAAGAGCACCATAATAAAATAGATTGACTGCCAAATTTCTAATTCCAGAACGTCACTCTCATTGTATAATAACCACACTATTAAAATATATTTCGCATATTTCCCTCTTATTCAGGCTTTTTGGAGATCATTGTGTATACTGTGACACTGGTTGGTACTGTGAGCAACACAAGGACTTAAGCTCCTTGCCTTAGCCATAATGTATCTACAACTGGCAGAACTCTTGCCTCATGAAGTGCCCTGCATTTTGAGCTCTCCCATTTGAAAGCTGTCTGAATTGTAACAGGCGTAAGAATGTTGTGCTAAGGATAACCTGACAGCCTTCATCTGTGATTCCTGTGGTCTAATTACTTTATCTATGAACACAAGGGATTATTTTACTGCAACTGTCATGAGCTGCTGATAAACAAAGACGTTGTTACAGCATACCACATCACAGTAAAGCATAACATAGCAAAATACAACACAGCAAAACAGCCCAAATGATATTCGACCTTCCCAAAACAGACTAACAGAAAGTCTTGCTTGGACTTGCACTGAGCTAAAATTACAAAGCAAAGTGGAATATTCAACTGACTGTTAAAGCAGGAAGCCATGATAGAGTAGTAGTCTCCTCTCACAGACTGTATTTTCTTAGTTTCGTTCTCTCCCAGGCAGCACATACAGAGTTGGGGCTCTATAGAGTCGTCTAGCTTGTGAGTACTCCCCTACATTTCAGCAAACACCGGGCAGGCTTTTCTTTACAGGAAGCTGCTATGGTAGCAGAAGCTGCATAGCTTTGTTAATGCATCACTCTCTAATTTACTTTCTTTCTCACTGATGAAACTAGGCAAGTTATTTTGTATTTCTGTATGGAGGATTATGCAGCAGTCATCTTTAAAATGTCTGAGTGTCTTTAAGTGTAATTTGCAGTATCTAATGCTTGGCGTTAGGATTTAAGATTTTCTTAACATTTTATTTCTATTCCACTTCCCTACCTGCAAATTGCCTACATACATTTTGTCCAGAAATTTTATGATTTCTAAGAACTCGTTGCCATTTGCTTACAAAATAAATAATGTATGAAAATTGAGATTGTATGAAAAATACGAAGCATTTCACCCACATTTTATAAACAAGGAGACTAAAGACAAAGCTAGCACTAAAAAAGTAAAGATATTATAGATTCAGTATTAAATCAGTTTGTGTCACTTTGATTTATCCTACATTTAAAAAAAATTAAGCTGAGATTAATTAATATAGTAGAAGAGCACAAATTACTCAAAGCACATCAGTCATTTAAATTGGATTTTCATCTATTTTGCATCACCAGAGCAGTGCAAAGATGCTGAAGCACAACAGCATGCCCAGCCCCTACTTTGGCTTAGGGAACCCCTGTTAGCCACGGCCCGGGTTTGTGGTGGTTTGGCAGGAGCAGCAGTCCAGACCATGAGATCATTGGTTGTGTACTTTAAGTGTTCTCGTAGGTCCCTGCCACAGTTACACTGCATGGCTGCTTCCTTTGTGCACATTAGAAGCAGCAGCAGTGCCAAGGGAAACCTTCTGAACGCAGATATTCAACTTCAGGTAGAGACACCCACTTTTATCGGGCAAGAGGTCTCTGAAGCAATAGCCTGCCCATGGGATTGGCATTCACACAGCCCCATGGCTCAGTCCCACTTGGCAGCACCTGCTGTAGTGCAGAGCTGACAGGTTCCATACCTTGGGAGAGGGGTAGCACCCCTCAGGAGCCTGCAAAGCCACTCACACAGGCCTGCTTACAGCCTGCATCATTATAGCCATTAGCTATAACCATAAATAGATAAACTTAATTACCACTTAATCTATTCATTTGTTTTTATACCCTATGCACAAGCTTTTAATTAATTAACAATATGGAAAGTCTGATCACATTATTTCATTACCAGGACTACTTAGGACAAACAAGAGGTCAATAGAAATGCTAAATTTCATTTTCAACTAATTTTAAGCCAAGCTAATTGTCACATTAATTTTATGTTCTTAGAGAATTTTTTATATATTCACAGAGCAAGCGCTACAAAATACGGTGAGGATGTATTTTTCATTAAGAACACCAAACTTGAGACACTGGTATGAGTGCAAAATAAATCCATAGCTGACAGCATGGAGATGTGATCAGAAGAGAGCTAATGGAACTGCAACCAATACCTCTGTAAGAGCTGATACATCTTTATATACTAGACCTTGTGAGTACCCACAGGACTCCTCATATGCTAAGTTTTTAAAGACGTGTGTGAAGCATACAAGAAAGTGGTTTCATTCACTCAATACAGGAGTAGAAAAAGGTCTAATCTCGTTAATCTTGCTGCAATCTTTTTTCAAGCTTATGCATTTTTTAACGATAGAAAGTTCATATACATATATATCTTTGCTGCTTATATATGCATGCATAAATGTACAAACAGCTATATGCCATTTATTAGTGGAAAACCATTCTCATACATCATTTAAGATTGGCTAGAGTCAGACAGACATCCCTTCTATACTGTCTTTGTAACAATGCCACCTGGTCCCTTCTTGCTTCACACTGTTGGGATTACACCACCTGAGGCCACCAGTGTTTTTTGTTTTTGTTTGTGAAAGATTTCTCAAATTATGTGAGTTTCTACTGTTCTCCACCTGACCACAATTTGCTGTGGATTGTTCCAAGTTGTGCCCATGGCTGGTTTCTGGATCTCTGGGTCCAAGTTGTGCTTCTGTAACTCTCTAGTCTCTTATGTTACTCTTGTGATGGACTCAAGTGTGGCCTGGCAGTGAGGTCAGGGAAACTCTCTACTACAACAATTTCATCAATACCGATGCTCCCCAGGCATGATTCAACCTCAGAAGCACTCCTTGTGCCACATCAATCCAACTGTTCCAAATCAATTCAACTTTATGGGAGATTTAAACTTTACTTTTGAAATTATGCCCACCGTTCAATACACACACTCACATAAAATGAACTTTATGCAAAGGAATTACTAGTGATGCTAATTCCAGTGTGCAGAGTTCATGGATACATATCCCTTCACATGCAGCTTCCATTTTATGTTCAGTATATACTTCTTGAAAAATGCTGTTGTTTGAAAATAAAACATTTTATCTTCTGTTCGTGGTGAGGAGAGACGATTAGGATGGAAATTTTTGCTGTTAATCAGACTTCGTTTTCAATCAACAGTGAGGGAGTTAATTTTCAGCAGACTGCTTTTCAGTGCCTCTTTGAAATGAGTTCATGGGTTTGGGACAATTTTTTGTTTGTAAATGTCCACCTGGAATAACAAGAATGACTATTCTTGTCTATATATTTCAACAGAAAGACCAAGGGTTTGAGATGGCCTTAGAGTCCCAGGCAGCTCTTCTCAATTAGTTTTAGACAAAGTGAAGGGACCCAAACTGCCAGTGCAGAACCTGCACTACTGTGAGGACACTGCCAGCACCTGCTCAGGCACAGGGCATGCCTTTGTCACATATGAAGGCTAAAGAGCACCTAATGAAATTATCTGACGGCAGGTTCATGGCAAACAAAAGGAAGTGCTTTTTCACACAAATCATAATTAAATTGTGGCGCACACTGCCACAGAATGTGGTTGAGACCAAAGTATAAATGGATTAAGAAAAGGGAGTAGAGAAAGTCAGGGGCTTATTAAATATGACGGCCTGGAAGCAAGCTCCAGTTTAAGAAATCCCTGCACTACAGTTTGCTTGAACTTGAAAGCATAGTAGGAAAAAGAATCACTGCATACCAGTTCTGTTTCTTATGCTTTTCTCCCTTCGGTATCTGCTAATGACCGCAGTCAGAGCCAGGATATTGGACTGAATGTCCAACTCACTACTGCAATTCATTTGATCGTACGCTTTTAATCAAATTATTTTCCTATTTTGGCTACTTGGAAGGATCTAAGGCCTTGATTGAGAAAGGCATTCACTGTCTGACTCTCACGTATTTTACAGAGGTAAATACTTGCACCTCTCATAGCCTTCAGCTAAGCAAACTTACTGGGGTGAAGCATGTGCATCTTTTATTAGGACTCTGCTTATTATGAGTACAGAATCAAATTAAAATAAATATTTGATAACGGGGATAACAGTGTGTAATACCATCTCTATATAAAGGTCAAATAATTTGTTTGCCTAACTGGCTTGGGTCTCAGGAAGATTCTCCGGTGATTTACGTAAGGACGGTGGCACTCACATCCACTGATTTGAATGGGGATTATTTTCCTTTAAAGAACTCCCAAAATTTGCAATCATGTATATATTACATTTGTGGAAAGCTATTTATCACCTGTTACCTACAATAGCATTGCCAAATGATATACAGCTCATTCACATTTACCTAGCAGGGTGTTTGAGATTTCATCCATTTTGCAAAAGCTGCAAACCTATACCATGCATCAGCGATACAGAATCAAGGACCCCAAATATTGAAAATCCTAAATGCCTCTGACAGTTCTCAGTCAGGCAGTGTGGGTAGGGTTTCCCTAGGAATCAACAAGAGGCAGCTATGAATCGTGCAACACAGCCTTGACAGACGAGCAAGCGAGGTAACCTCAGCCTTCTTAACTGCGGGTGCTTTCATCCCGGGGAGAAGTGAGGAGCCGCGGGAGCAGCGGCAGCAGCAGCAGCACACAGCGGCTTTCGGCGGCTAGAAGGGCGGCAGCATCCCCCGCCCCGCCGGCAGCCGGTGTTTCCCCGGGCGCAGGGAAGCCCCGCGCCGCCGTGCGCTGTGCCGGTGCCAGCACCGGGAGCAGCTCTTGCCCCGCCGGCCGCGCCCGCCACCTGCTCCTGCCGCCGTGCCGCCCCCGCCCTCCGACATTTCCCGGGGAGGAAGGAGGCCGGGGCCGGCGGATGGCGATGCCGCAGGGCAGAGCGGGCGGGGGCGGCGGGTGCCGCCCGGGTGCCGCGGAGGGCGGTGCGGCCCCGAAGGGCGGCGGCGGGGGCTCCCCAGTGCGAGACTGGGGAGAAGGAGGGGTAGGAAAGCAAGCTCTTGTGTTCAGAGCAGCCTCACACCGGCTCCTCGGATTGAAATATTAATTGCACTAACAGAAATAATCATTCCCTCCTTCCCCTTCCTCCTCCCGCCAAGTAGACCCGCTTTACAAGAGGGAAGGTCAAGCAAGAGGAAAGGCAGGAGGAGCGCTGCCTCACCGCGAGCCGGCGGCTGTCACCCCGCCAGCGCGTGCCCACGGCTTTCCCGGGGGCGGCCCGCTCCCCCCGCCCGGGCTGGGAGGCATCGCCCGGCGCGGCGCATCCCCGCGGCATCGCCCGGCAGATCCCCGCGGCACCCCGGACACAGGCAGGGGGCTGCGGAGCAGGGAGCGGGCAGAGCCGGCGGGTACGGTTCCCCACCCCTTTGTGCACCGCGGGCACGGAGCCACGCACACACACACACATAGAAACACCACCTTGCAGCCTCAGCGCTGCAGCCGCCCGTTGTTGCACACACATACGCACACTCACACTGACATACAGCCGGTCCCCTCGCTGAACGCATTTTCGGCTGCACTCCGCCGCCCTCCATCCATCCTCTTTCCCTCCCTCTCTCCCGCCTCCCTCCCTTCTTTTCCTATTAACCCCCCTCCCCCCCCTGCGTTTTGTTGTCTTGTTTTCTTTTCTTTCCTCTTTTTTCTTTTCCCCCCGCTCCGCGCATCACTCCAAAGCAGACATTTTGATGCCATTTCAACGCGGTGCGGGCTCAAACACAAGCGGAGCGCTTACCCACCCCCGCCCGGCTGCGTGCAGTTGGCGCTCAGCGATCCCGAGAAGGGCTGCGGCGGTTCGTCTCTAGCGGAGCAGGGCTGTTGCCATCCGCCCAACTTCAGCACCCACAGCCGGCACGGAGCGGAGACGGCGGCGGGCGGGGAGGAGGGCGGCTGGAGGGAGGAAGGGCGGGAGAGAGGCAGGCAGGCAGGGGAGGGTGCGAGGAGCGGAGGCTGGGAACCTCCGCACATGCGCTCTGCCACCGCAGCCCGGCGGCAGCGGGAGTTTCCCCGTTCGGCCCCGGAGGGTGAGTCACGGCCCGGTCCGTCTGCGCTCCCGCTCAGTCTTAGCTCTTGTCCCACGTTGATGTGTCCAAACAGGGGAAAAACAAATATGGACAAAGGTTTATAGAATGCTGTCCAAGTCTTGTAGTATAGGCGAGAAGAATGCAGCGCTGTAGTGCCTAAATAACTTTTGGATGTCAGGCACCTGAAGCACAACGCCTGATTAAAGAACCTGCATGGATCTGTCAGTGGCGACCTCACGAATCAAGAGCAGGGTGTTGTGAAAATCCGGCTGCAAATCCCGAATCCTGCCAGACATTGCCACTTATTTTTTTCCTTGCTTTCCAAAATCAACTTACCAAATTTTTGCTCAACAGAGAGCGTGATTTAGCCTCCCTTCTACACCTTACAAATCTGGAGCCTGATACGCCTCAAGGCAACAGCATTGGGTTTTTATTTGGCATCTGGATCCTGTCAAATCACAATACGAATCCAGAAATGTTAATATCTCAAGAGATAATGCATTGCTGCGTTTACCACCTGGCCAAAGCAATCTTGCAAGGTGCTACAGGAAGGCTAAGGGCTGGATTAAGGTGGTAGCACACCTTGCTGTCAACCCCTATTAATTCTCTTTACAACACTGATCTAGACGAATGTGTATCCCATCGAGATCTCAGATTGCTTCAAGACTTGAGCCCAGAACTGCATGTATGGTAGGGCTGAAATTAAAAGGACTGGGAGCAGTCCAGAGGGGAAACCATCGCTTCTATTTGCTTCTATCCTGATTCTCATGGTAGTGAGGTCCAAGAACTGGAAGGGATAACTCCACTTGATACCAAAGGTGGTTAAGTTTGTTAAGTGAAGACAATTACCTTATGTTTCCATCTCTTTAAGTTCCCAGAGTTAATTTTTTTCATTCTGTCTCTTCTGTAGCTTACAGGTGCTCATAGCTTGTCTCCTGGCAAATAGACCCCTCTGTGCCTGGTCTATCTACAGCCTTCTCTTGAGTTGTTCAGCCAATTAAAAATAACAGAAGTAAGAGCAATGGATATTTAGTTTTGCTTTTAAGTTTTTGTTTATTGCTTGAAGAAGACCTTTAGGGCCTGATTTTTTTTTCCCAACTGTGCCAATTGTGTTGATAAAATTCTGCCTGCACATAGAGTCTTGCCCTTGGATAATCAGACCACTCCACATAAGGATGTTGGTGTAACTTGACAATAAACAGCCAAGTGAATGGCAATTTGGAAGTGTTTGTGGAAATTTTTCTCACATTCTGTTTTCTTAGAAGTAGTGCTGTGAAGAGTCTTCTTTTTTTAAAAAAAATAATGAGAATTAGGAAGTGTTAAATGTTTTGAATGTGCTTCTAACTCATCTTCACTGTTCACAGAGAGTTAAACGAAAGTTAAAACTTCCTTGTCTTTAGGCAGTTCACACCCCAGGTCGAAGTAGGTTATCCCACCTGTCTAGAATATAGCAAATGTAGATTTGGTTTTCTGATCCTTCAGAAAAAATCATAGAATATCCCAAGGTGGAAGGGATCCATAATGATTATTGAGTCTATCTCCTGGCTCCACATAGGACCATCCAAAATCCAAATCTGAGGATGGTGTCAAAGACTTCTTGAACTCTGGCACTTAGGGACATGCACACTGCTCTGGGCAGCCTGTTCCATGCCCACTCCCTCTGGTGAAGAACCCCTTCCCTAACCCCCAGCTGTCCCTCCCCTGACACAGCTCCATGCCATTCCCTCCGGTCCTGTTGCTGTCACAGAGAGCAGAGCTCAGCGCTGCCCTGAGAGAAGCTGTAGGCCCTTCAGCCTCTTCTGCTGTGGGCTGAAGAGAATACAGACCCTGGGAGACATTCAGAAAAGAGCATGCCTTGCTGTCAAAAATTCAGAGCATCACAGATAGATGTGCTGCCCAGTGCTAGGAAACACTGTTCAGAAAAGCCACCTTTTTAGGAAATATTCCTGAGCCTTGTTTAACTTACAGCTCATATATTGAAGTTTGTTGACTTCACACTCAAGGTGGTAAGCCTTCAGAGCCTGCTTAATGTTGGGACAACAGTTTTGTTCTGACAAAAGCTATGAAATTCTTTCAAATTCTTTCAATTCAAAGCAGGTGTCTTCTCCTATAGATTTTCATTCATAGGAAATTCAGAAACTCAACCTAAAGGGTGAGTGAATAATGCATATAAATAAATAAAATAATTTTATCCACATACCAGAAAAAAATAAGTATCTCAATTTTAAAATTTCATATTAGAAAAGCCATGTTTCAATTATTTAAATGAATAAAAGACTTCAGCTTTCTGTAACTCTTTTAATATATTCCCCATAGCCATTCCAATTTGCTATAGATTTCTGCCCTGAACCCATTCCTTGTTGTTCTTTAAACTCCTGTTTATAAAAACACTTAATTTCAAAAGCTGTTCAGCCACTCTGTTCAGACCACTGGCTAATCCTTGTGCCTATTATAGACCCATGTGTTCAGTGACTTTTTTTTCCAGGCCTGTCTATCTTTTCTCCCTAGCTCCTGTCTCTTGTTGCATGCTTCTTTGCATTTCTTAACCCAAACAATTTTCCAATTACCATCTATTCACTGTTTTTTCAATTAAAATCTGTTGTTGATTTTCCAATGAATTGTTACTGACTTTTTAGACAAATGGAGCAGTGCATTATAGAAGAACTTCTAAAAATGTAGAACACTGTGTACACAAGAAGGCTTTCTAGTACAAAGTTTGCATGTAAATAAAAAGTATAAAGTTAGTAAAATACACCAGCTTTGTGATCCTTGACATCACGACTCTTATTACTTTAATGGAAATCCTGATGATTATTGGTTAACAGTATACCTTCAGTGAATTTCATGTTTTACCTGTACAATACAGAATATTTATTATTTGTCATGGTTGTGAACTCTTCAAGATTACATTCTATAGTCTTTGCACCACTTCAACTTAAGAAAAATCACTGGCTGTAATTAAATCATTATTCAAAGCTTAAAATTAATCAGAAATTCATGACCTTATTTCATTTCCTCAGCATAGGTTCAGTGTGACACAAAATGTATTATTTAAAATGTGTCAGAGCCTCTGATAGTATATTTTTTTTTTCTCTGTAAAAAGCAGTATTACAACAGCTTGCATGGGTCCTGCTAGCTAGGCAATGAACTGGAAAAATGCGTTGTAATGACAGAGGTGACTGGATAAGCATGGATTGCCACATGCAAAATACTAACTTGGATCTTTCTTATGCATGCCCATGCAACACCATGATTTTTTACAGCCATGAACCACCACCACCATGGTTTCTAATGCTTTTTGATACTATTCAAGTTCAAAGAATTAAATAGTCCCAGCTTCTCCTTCTTGCCACAAGCACTTAAGTTGAAGAAGTTGATTGTTTGGATAAAAGATGGATTGCAAAGGTGCATAGAACTGCAGCATTTTAGTGTTACAAAGATTCATTTTTGCAGCAGTAATAAACTGAACAAACTTGGAGCCTGTTTTTGAGAGTCCAGTTCCAGATTTCCCCAAGCAATGCCTATAATTTGTCTTTTCGTATACAGAAACAAAGGCTTCAGAATTCCCCTTATTAAAGAACCGCTCTTTGCAGATGGCAGTGCACTTGAAGCTCTCCGTGCAAAACCCAGAGATAATGACATCTTGTTTTGCAGCTGTTTCTGTTAACTTTGGCTGAGCAATCAGTATTTCAAAGGCTGGTATTATGTGCCAACAGCCACCAAGCCCCTGAAGTCTGTTGACTCAAATGGGAAAAAAAACGTCACTGGCACTAAACTGAAGAAACCCGACTGAACTACAGCTCTCGTGTCTTAGATCGCTTCCTGTGGACATGACCTGTCATGGTGGCCCCTTCAGCAAATATATTCCTCCATTACAAGCTAGACAAAGACTCCTTGCACTATTCCTTGAGAAAAATGCATTTTATCCCCCTTCTGCATGTGCTGGAGTGAATGGATTTTAAAAGGTTGCTTTGCACAGAAGTGGGAGATAGAGATTTATATCAGTAATCAAATGATATGAGCAGTTTACGGTGAAACAATTCTGCTTTTTAAAGGGAAGTGAACAGAAAGGACCAAGAGACAGTAAGTAATTTTTTTAATGCTAATAGTCACAAAGTCACTTTATCTCCCAAGAAATAACACTTGGGTGGCAAGAGTTATGTACTATTTTGAATCTATCTGTTTTTAGCAAATGTTAAGCCCAGAGTTATGAGTTTTGATAGGTGCAAAGTTGATCGTCAAGATCAAGAAGGCACAGCTCATTAAGTACTGATTCTTACTTGGCTTGCTGATCCACCAACTGTGTTCCTCTAATTTGATGTAATCCTAAACCTTTGTTTTGTATCAATAAAAAGAGAGAATCAAACTTTATAATTTTATCCTGAGTCAAGAAAGCCTTTGAACACATAGTATGTGAGACTTAAATATACAATTTAAGATAATTCCATAATTAAGAGGTTGAGAAGTATTAAAAATATTTTTTTCTCAAATGAGAATTTGTGCTTTCAGTTGTGCTGTACATAGTTTATAATTTCATATATCTTAATTAAGTAAAATGAAAGCACAAAGACTTTTGCTTTGTACATTGTTTTTACTTAGTTTATTTCATAATTCCATGGAAATTATAATTAAAATGAAGTAAAAGGTAAGAGTGCAACTAACATTTGGTGAAAAAACAGTCTCTCCACATCATAACACAACAGCAATTATATGTGTTTGTACTTTGGAAATTATTAAAAAAAATAAAAGATAAAAAAACTATTGTTAGACTTAAAGCCTCCAAGCATTTGAAACCAGAAAATATGAGTGATATGAGTGAATGTAAGCAGAAATCTTCAAATAGGTAAATGTTTTAGGTGGCAATATATACATGAATATAGAATGAAGTAAATGTGCTGGAATAAAACTGGGTATTTTATTTCATGGATAGGTCTTTATGGTATCTGCTACACATCATAAGGTTGAAGCAATGTATATAATATAAGATGATAAAGTTAATGTTGTGTCCAGTAATTAAATTTGTTCATTTCTTTTCTAGCATACATAGTACTCCTTTAGAGTTCTTATCATCAACCAGAACTGGAATTAGAGACACATTTCTCAGAGTTCCTGAGAAGACTGAGGAGAACTTTTTTTCAAATAAAACCAACCAAGAAAAGTACTATCATGTATCTGGAAATAGAGGGTGATACTGTCTCTTGTAAAGTTGCTTAACTTAAATGTGGCCTTCTCATCCATCCCCACTACATCTTGCAGGAGTTTACTAACTCAGCCCAAAGCCCAAGTTTCCTGCCTCAGGAAACATCAGCCACAGGCTGGTGTTCGTGGTTTGTATATTTCTACAGACCCAATGCATATGCAGAGGTCTTGGACAGGAAGGTAGTTCTGCACGTTTGAGACCCATGGCTGCACCACAGCCCACCAATAGCGACTCAACTTTGATTCTTTTCCTGCTGGTCTTGTTGACTTCGGCTGTCAGCATCACAACCCCCAGAAAGAGCACATCAGTATTCTTGTTTCACTGTTTGTCATTTCATATTGAAGAATGCCCTCAAAGTTGGATTTTCTTGTCTAGAAATCAGCATGTGATAGCTGTTTGGATAGATTCCTCACCACAAACTAGATACCTTTTTCCTCTTTTGCCCAGAGAAGCTGTGGATGCCCCATCCCTGGAGGCATTCAGGGTCAGGTTGGATGAGGCCTTCGGAAGCCTGATCTGGTGGGGGACAATGGGGTTGGAATTAGATGAGCTTTAAGGTCCCTTCCAAGCCATTCTGTGATTCTAGGATTCTTTTTCTTGGATCATCTCTATAAGCTGTACAGTTCACAGGTACCTGTGGTAGTGGTGAGTCTCAAGGCAGTGGTAGGGACACTGTGAGAGAAGCTGATGTGAACAGATTGCCTTTGCCTGTTTCCCCTGCCTGCCATAGCACAGCTGTCCTCTGAGACATCTGTTCCTCTGGATGAAAATCAAATTTGAGCTGGCTGCCTTTCCTCTCGTTAGCCAACAGATGGAAGCAGAGTACTCCCTCTCTGGTGTCAGAACTTTACCTGTGCCACTCAGAGCACTTCAGGTGGGGAAATCTTTTGGTGATGCCATTTGGCATGGCTAATTACTCAGCATTCACAAACACACTCCTGTTTGGAGGATATCTAGTCTCTCCACCAGCATTTATATTTGCATGTAGACAGCACTATTCTCTTGTTGGTATTTGCTATTCCTCTTTGCAATGTAATAAGCAGAAACTTTCTGAAATGAAGCTTGTATGTAGTCACAGAGAAGAAACACAGGGTGACTGAGGTAGGTAATCAGTAGCAGATGTCTCAAAGAGTGGCTGAATTTTCTTTGTGAAAGATGCCTCAAATATTCTGCAACAAATTATTTTTCTGTATCCATTTTCAAATGGATAATAAATAGAAACGTAAACTTCGTTCTTTGTCTGATAAGCTCATCTACAAATAATTTCTGCAAACAAGTAGCTGGATACAAACAAAGGGAGATGAGGATGTCTGCGACTTCCACTTCTTTATTACAGTGCTGCTCAACCTCCTACCAAATACATCATCTGAAAATTTCTGATAACTCTCCAGTGGCTGCCTGTACAATGTTACTACATTCAGCTCAGAATCAACATAAATTCTCAGCATAAATTCTGAATTCTCTTGCTAGCTTGCATTTCCCCATTTCTGTTCCTTTTCTCATTTGCAGGTGTCAGGGTTTGTAGGATCTGTTCTTCCTTTTCCTTGCAGTCCTTTTTGAAGCATCTCTAGGCTGAGAAGCATGGATGTACATAAGCTCCACTCACAGATGTAGGTTGCATTAGTCCCAGTTCAGAAAAGCCACTGAGGCTTTGAGACAGGGAAAAGAAAGTCTGTGCAGGTCTGATGATTTGCAAAACACTGACTTGAAAATATGCTGTTTGGTGCAAAATGGCTCTTTTACAGCTCCATTTGGACTTGCTTAGTTTTTTGTTTCTGCTATTATCTCTCACAGTTTTACTGTTTTCTAACTTTATGGCTCCTACAGTCTAACTAACAAGAGAGAGTGGTGGTAATTTATTTTAACTATGTATGATTTTAAATGTAGCCAAGTCCTGAATCAAAGGTGTATCAACAACCCTATTCAGGCATTTCGGCCATGACAGCTGCATCAGGACCGAGCAGAAAAGTGTGGAAGTTGGCTCCTTTGCTTTCTGTTTCCATTCTACATTTGTAGGGCAACCTCACATCCTAAACTTACAGTTCATTTAAAAGAGAATAAGAGGAAAATTTCTGCTTTTTTTTTTTTTGCTTTTTTTTTTCACAATGGAAAACGTTAATATTTGAGTATACCACAATTATGCCATCAGTACAAATTTTAAGATCTGTGAATTTGTCACTCAGCTAGGCAGTGTGATTTAGTGGGCTGAGCACAACTGGAATCTGAGATGCTGTGTGTAGCTACTATTCGTATATGGTGATTATGTACCTGTCAAAATTCACTTCTCTGAGTAGACTCCTAGATTAGCCTTTATTTATTTAAAGACTTTTAGACTAGTCTAAATTTATTTAAACATGGTAAAGCAATTCTCAAATTATACCGAGGCAGTCACCTAAGCTCACCATCCTTAGTCTCCCCCTCAAAATTTTTCCTATGTTTATTATCTTCTTCTGTTGCTTTTGTGTTAAATTGCCATCCTCTCTTTCAAGCAAGACTCTTGTCTTTATTTTCTGAAGTACAACATATGTCTATGTCACTAAAGGGAAATTGCCCACCATTGTTGATGTCGTATCATTTAATATTGCATGGTCTGAAAGATACAGTCCATAAACACAGCTACAATAATATTGTACAGAGAAATGTGAACTGGTACTCTTTGTTCTGGAGAAACCACAGTGACTGCTTGAAATGAAATCAGCCAAAAGCTTCTTTCCCTTTTGAAACTGTTGGCTAGAATAGACCCTAGGGTACACTACTGTAAGTCCTGAGTTATTCTACTTAACACATTTCAGTGATCATTTCAGTTTGATGATACCACATAATAAAAGATAAGTGACAATCTTAAGGAAATTTATGTTCATGTGAACTCATAATCTGACCACCAGTTTCTTTTCCTTTCCCTCCATGAAACACAACACCTTGTCAAGATTAGTTTGTCTCAAAACTAAGAAAGATAGCATTATGAGCAACATAATAACTGCGTATTTAAAAGCCCAGCTTTTTAAGATTAGTTGCATGTTAGCTAAACCTGTCCAAAGCCTCATAATTCAGTAAATGGCTTGTAACTAATATTACCTTGTAAAATACTAGGGCCCAATAAACAAGATGAAACAGCGTCTTTTTGAGAAGAATGATATCATTGTTTCAAGAGTTTTTTAATGCCTGTCACAATCCAGAAAGCAGCAGACCAGAACTTGAACAGCAAGCTTAGTCTGAAAAATGAATGTTTAAAAATTGCACTCTCTAACCAAAAAGGTCTGTTTCTCAGATATAATCAGAGCTGTAGTGGTGGGAAAGCATCTGGAAATTTAATCACACTAAGGAAAACTGCAAAGAATTCCTAGAAACTACTTTATGAATCAAAATCAAAGGGCTTAAAATGAAGTAACATCAAAGTATCTTAACTCTTTTATGCTAACCAATTGCTATGTACAAGATTCAGGCAATGCTTATGATCCATGTGTTGTCAGAGGCAGGTAGACAAGGTTACCAACGTTAAATGAAATCACTTTTCAGAAATGACTCGTTTTTCTCAACTGAGATACATCAAGCCTCTAATTTTTACAGAAAAGGTAATAGTTTGCTCGTGAGTTTTGGAAAGGCCAGCCTTCTCGTAACATGTTAAATTGGCCACCAACTCATTCATCATTTTAAAAAAAAATTGTTTAAAGTTGTATCTCAGTTGCAATGCTATGAATTCAAAAAGCTCACACCAATTTTAATATAATTGATTGAGCAGCTGGACTATTATAATTTGCATAAGGACAGAGTTTGCAGGAAATTTCAGATCCTGTAGGTGGAAATTTGAAAATATATCTTTTTTGTATAAATCCTTCAGTAGAAGATGACGTGATCTGAGAAAGATGATATAAATGACTCACACAAGTGATCAGGCCATTCTTTTAGTAGCCCTTTACAAATTAAAATCTTGGGTAAAGCTCTCCTTAAAGTTCTACAAGCTAACAAAACTTCATTTTCAAAGGTGCTCATCCAGCAAATTTCTGGCTCACAGCAGAATAGATGAAGTTGCAGTTTAGCCCACTGGAACTGGGAAAGCCCAGTTTTCATTATGCTTTTTCTCCTGAGAGCACAGTAAGATCTATTCAAGTTAGAAGTTGAGCTGCATTCCGAGGCTCTTCTGTTCTTTGATGAGTACCATCTCCTCAGCTACGAACAAGCTTGATCTTGCTTGATGGCATCTTTTACAGGCTGATAGGCCACATACTATTTTGCAAGTTAATGCAAGGAGGCGCGTCTAACTTTTCTGGTGATGCTGGTAGCTAGAATAGCATTTGTCTATGCAGCAAATCTGCAGCACCAGATACTCTGGTTGTGCATGCAGAAAATGGTAGGGAAGTTTTTAATTACCTGGCCCATCTATCAATATGCTGTGATCCCAAGTCCAAATGTTGAGTAATACCAGAAAATCCTGATAGCAGAACAACAGCTATTGGATATGATTTTTAAATAACATTTATATGGAAAGCACAGTAGTAATTTTGCTATTAAGTTACTCCAGTCTTTCATTCCTTATCCACTAAAAGCTCCCTTCACCTTTGCTATAGAGAGCTATTGTGTCAAAATTGGAAATGAGGTTTGAATTTCAAAGTAAATAACAAGGGAACAGTTGAGAACATCCAATTTAGGAGAATAGCAACATGACCAACATACAATAAATGCAAGTGTAGGAGTGAAACAATTTTTCAAAATGAGAAAGAAAGAAGTAGAGGAGAAAAACATTGAGGAATATATCTAAAGTGGCTTAACATCTATCAACCTGAGCATTTTCTTAATAACATTCCCAAACAAATATATTGTTTGGTTGTGTCCCTCCTCCACTCCAGCACTGGGGTTTTGAAATCAGAAGACTTAGAGAAATTTACATCTGCAGAAGATTTGGACCTTAGAATGTGCAAGTGTAAGTACTGGGACGAATAACAAGAATCACAATTGCTAGGATTTGTGTTTGTGTTGATGACCAAAAAAATTAACTGATGCTCCAGTGTTCCCCCAATCCATTATTGATTATTACTTGTCCTTAATGAAAAATATTATTGCTATAAATCCTAGTAAATAATACAATTTTTTTCAAAGATGTCCTTCATACTCATTTTTTTCCTCTTCTGCATATATTAATGATACTTTTCACTGACATTTGCACATCTTGTCTCATTTAGACTCCAGCGTTCATTCCTGAAAGTTCAGTGAATAAAAATCGTGTGTAAGGTTTGAAAAATCTGTGTGAAGGAACAGTGTGTCAACAAACCAGAAGCTTTTACAGTGCAACTATAAAGCTAATTTATTTAACCTTTTCTTTCCCAATAGACTGTCTGCTTTACTTTTTTATGTGAATATCACAACATCCCTCGCACGTATCATTCACATATCTTTTCTCTGTGGGAGAGGAACAGAAAGGAAATTTCATGACAGACATGTATATTCTTTGTTTAAATCTTAATTAGAGAAAGTGCTCTGATACTATGATGATTAGCTCAGCATGAATATAAAGGACAGACTAATGATGCGTCTTGTGCCACCTTCCTCCTCTCACAGAAATGCGTAAGGTTTGAGGGCAAAATTTGTCCAGTCTTTCCTGAAATGAGCTTTGATATTCCTCTTGCTTGACCTGACTGAAGTAAGAATGTGGAATAGGACCTTATAGGATAAAATGCAAGGAAATTAGTGCTGTTTCCATTTTACAAACCTTGAAGGTAAGTTGCTTGCTGAAGAACACACCTCAGATCAAGAGGCATATTCAGTCCATTACACCACAACTTTTGCACCTTTCCTTCAATTCTACTCTTAGTTTTCAATAAGTTTCAATTAAATTTTGAAATCCCAAGTTCCTATATATTGTATTTATGCAAAAAAAAAGAGAAAAAAATATGGTTTAAAAGAAAAACATGTATCAAAATATGGTACTTAGAGCAGGTCTAGAGTACATCTTCAGCTGAATTTAACTATGGCAACTTTACGAGAAAAATAATAGATCTGATATCCTTTTAAGATCATTTTTTTCTACCCTTATCCTCCCTCCTTCTATGGAGAAATGCCAATTGTTCTCTGACATGGTAATGATCTTAACATCCCTGTGCAAACTCTGAAACTTTACAATAAAATATTTTTAAAAAACAAATAATGATGACTGCATTGGATGAAATAAGTCAAAGAGTTTTGAATCACCCATGTATGTTCAGTGCTGGTGTCAGGTTTGCCATTCACATCTTTTTCTCCTTGGACCATGAAACTGAATATGAATATTCCTTACAGTTTTGCTAATAGTTGTATTTTTACGGTATTTGCTGCAAGGTATTTGACATTTAGTAGCTTGGTCCTGCAAGGCACCAAATCCCTCCTCTACGGCAGTCAACTCCTTAAACTCCTGCAGCAATTTGAGGGGAGAAAGCAGAGAAGGTGAGAAAAAAAAAGTTCACTGTCTTATTAAAGTTGATTTATTTAAGCATTAAATATGGGAGACTGTATGAGATATAGTCCACACTGTGCATCCAGAGGTTGTGCATGCTAATAAATTAATCAGCCATTTAAGAGTTAGTGAAAAAGTGAGGTGGGAGAAACATGCCCTCCCTGTTAAAGCTTTGTCCCTAGCAGAGGCCCAGTACCTTCAGAAACTCAGCCAAAAAGCACACAGAGAAAAATGAGTGAAAGCAGCAGGAATTTAAAAAGCGAATGCTACATCAAAGGGACAGGAAGGAACTGCAATAACACTGCTGTGATTGCAACTGGGCACAGTCCCAAGAGCTTGGAGAACAAGCACCTCCAATAAACAGAGCTGTTTCTGTACCAAAATGCTTATGAAGGCTTGGTGAAACATGAAAATATGTTCAGTAAAAGGTGAATATGCCGACATTTTATCTTCACAGTTGCTTATTCCTCAATCATGAGCAAATATAAAGCCCAATAAGGACACATCCTGCTGCCAGTATGCAAGGTCTCTGTGAACCTCAGTGCCCTCATGAAATCACACTCCTAAAGCTAACCAGGAAATGGCATTCAGATGTGCCAGCAGGCCCCATGTAAGAGCTCAAGGGTTAGAAACGGATTAGGAAAACAGAAAAAAAAAAAAAAGTGTTAGGCCTTTTTTTTGTGCTGTGTTTTATCCTAATCCTTCCCAGATGAATGAAACAACAACTCCAAAAGTATTTACACTGACAGCATTATTTCCCTATTTATTCTCTTTTAAGTACCCCAACAATCATAGAATCATAAAGTTGGAAAGGAACTACAAGATGATCTACTCCAACTGCCCTCCAGCTACCATTGCTACCACAAGCACTAAACCATATCTCGTAGCTCCTCATCCAGACGCCAGGAATGGCAACTCCACCACCTCCCTAGGCAGGCCATTCCAGTGCCTGACTATGCTCTGAGAGAAGAACTTCTTCCTTATGTATAATCTAAATCTACTCTGGCACAATTTGTGGCCTTTTTTTCCTGTCCTGTTTGTTTCCTGGGAAAAGAAAAGGAAAGTATTTAATTCTGAGAGTCAGTGTCCAGTCTTGCTTTGCATGCTGATGCCCACAACTAAAATAACCTCTGTGCATCTGGCTTCTGTCATTAGTGCCTCTGAATTCACTCTCCAGCCCAGTATGAGAAATACAAACATAGGAAGTAATGTCTGTTTTCTTCTTATTTTTTTTTTAAAGGAAACAGGTGCGTGCCTTGGGATGTGGAACAACTCCCAAGAAGTAAGAAGGGAGTTTCTGAGGGCTCCTTATGTGCCAACTTATGTGACTGCCCATCAGGTTCCATTGGCAAGTGCCTGTTTGGATTTATGATGTGCTCACTAAGCCCTGATCCTGCAAACAATTATGTATGTCCTTTATTCAAGTAGGCTGTTTTCTGTGTTTAACTTTATGTATGAGGGGACCATCTGTGACTGTAAAGTTTAAAACGTGTGAAAGAGAAAGAGAAATAAAACACAGGATTATTAAACACAAACAGAAAGTTAAAGCCAAAAATCCTCACCGAATGATAATTAAAATACAAAATACCAGCATAAAAGGAAGCTTCAAATGACTTGGAGAAAACTGAACAGAATATGAGAACCATTTCCTTGATTTTCAGAAGGCCCACAAAAGGATTAATTGCTACTTGACAGCTGAGTAGGAATGAACTTATAGAATCACGGAATAGTTTGTGTTGGTAGGTATCATTAAGTTCATCTAGTTCCAATCCCCCTGCCATAGGCAGAAACACCTCCCTTTAGAGGAGGCAGATCAAGGCCCCATTCAGCCTGGCCTTGAACAGCTCCAGGGCAGTGAAAAACTGGCTTGCAGATACATCAGTAATTAGAGTTCCAAACAGGAGCTAATATGGCACCCCTGCATAGCACAGCACACCTCATAGAGAGAAAAAGAGCTAAAAGAAGCTTCATGCTGATCTTACACTTTACATCCTCAGATTTCCCATCTGTGAAGGAAACAGCATAACTTCCCTGTCTCACCAGAGGGATTAGTGCTAGATTGTGAGGATGTCTACATCTCTGTCTTAAGCACCACAGCAATGAAAGCCTCTAGAAGCAACTAGTGGAATGAGAAATGAGGTTCTGTAACCCAAGACACAATGAAGGCTTCCTTTGTTCCTTGTATGGGTTCATATTTTAATTTCTCAACAGCCATTTTGTGATTTAGAAAATAAAGATAGATTTCTGAGTAGCCAACAGATGAAACTAATGTGGAAGAAAAGGTTGAGTTTTCCTACAGGAGCTCAATGAGTCAGCCTGTTTACAGAAGCCACATTAGCCAAAGACGTAGAGGAGTAATATGCTACAGCACCAGACTACCAATCAGCCAAAAAACAACATTCCTTTTCATCTGTACTCGAAATATTTTACATGCCCTTTGGGTATCGAACTACAGTGCACACTGGACTTTTCAATTGTAGAATATGCAGTGTACTGTAATTTGTGTTGTTGATCAAAGGGATTGCTTTGATTGGGATGGTTAAAGTAGGAAAGCAGATCCATGTGTGTACTCTTGTGCAAAAGAGAAACAAGGGACAGAAATTAATCAAAACATTGTCAGGAGCTGAATAAGCCTTGTGCCACATGCTCCTTCTGGTCTACAAGACTTATACTGAAAATACTTTTGAAAAATAATATGTCTTACAACATTCAGGGCTATTATCAGATGCAGAAACAGGCTTGCTAAACGGATCCTGTGGAAGGCAAGAGGACTGGTATACCTCCAGGAATCCAGGTAGGAATACTATTGGAATGAGGTGGTATGTGCTCAGTCAATGTCTTTCAGGTAGATAGGATTAGTGATGAAATAGAAATTTAGCATTATGAATGCCCTAATGTATTTTTTCTGTAATATTTGAAAGGAAGCTCTTTTTTTCTTAAAAAGAAAAATTGTGTTTCTTCACATGGTTGCCTACCTTCTGTTGTATGATGGCTTCTTCAGAGATTCAGTACCAGGACAGGAGAAAACATTCTACAAATTTTTCTTGACATCCTAGATCTCAGATAGCTTCTTGTATTATGGTTAACGGAGACTGCAGTTTTCAGGAGCTGAAAGTAACCCTTCCTACCTTCCCATCACTAAACTTACCTCTGAAAAGGCAAGAGGTCTATTGTATGTTAGCATCTTATATTCTCACTCCATTCAGGCATTTCTTTCACAACTAGAAAATCTTTAAGAAAATATTTGGATTTACCTCACATCAGTTGCAGTCAAAGTGATCAGAGTGAACACCACCAGTGCCCAATCAGTCACTGAGTGCAAAAGAGGCGTTCTGCTCTTTCTTACAGTGTTGCTCTCTCCTTTTTCCCTTTGATATACTATATGCCACAAGTGGACATATAGGCTTATGGGCTGTGTTTAGATGTAAGTTTCCAGATGTAAGTTTTCCTATTCATCAACTCCTATCCCCTGCAAATACCCTCCCCCCCTTTTTATTTTTTATTTTTTTAATGACAGTGAATGTATGTGAGAATGAGTGGAACTTAATGACACCCAAATCTTGCTCCAACATCTGATAAAGCCAAGAATTCTGCATTAGGGACATGAGAGTAAATTCTGGATATAGTGAGATGAATGTGGCCTTGCAGATTAGAAATGTATGATATATAGCTACATTTCAGTTGAGGATCAGAAGCTCATATGAATATGACCTCATGCTTTCTGAACTCTTAAAGGAACAACAGGAAAGTTTCACAAATCCTATAAATGAACAGAAAGAATTAAGAAACACTAAAACATATAAGAAAGTCAACATTTTTCGCATACATCAATTTCATTGTGAAAAGCATCTTGCAAAACATTTCATACAAAAATTAGAATAAACACTATCTAAGCAGCTTATACATACATAAATATTTTTAAGAAAACAATACAAAGCATAAACAAAGATGTTTCATCATCTACATTAAAACTATTCATTTGCTTTTAATCAGGTATTACAGGACCAATTTTTCCTATTCAAGTGCAGATTAATGATTTTCAAATATGTTAGAAAAAAGAAAAGAAAATTTTAAATCTAGATTATTTTGAGTATCTTATAAAAAAAATCAAAAATACCATCTTAATCTAGACTTTCTACTTAGTACTATGCACTTCCTAGAATTTAAATACATAGCAAAATATTTTCTTAATTTTATATCAATACAGTCAGTGTTTAAAAGAGAGCAAGTTTATAAATCAGTAGAGAAAGTCATATGAGGTAAAATCTGCTTCAGTATAGAAATATTATCATTTGGAGGTTGTGCTTAGCATCAAGATTTTGAAAAGATAGATTTTCATAGAAAAAATTGAGCAAATTTAACTGACACTGAAAAAACACATTCATGTATTTACTGCATGAAACCAACAGCAATTTTCTTTCCTCTTTGCATCTTGTCACATTTCATTTTTACCCCTAAATCTTATGGATATTTTTTCAATGAAACATGAATATTTTACAGTAATTTTTCGGAAGAACGTGACATTTCAAGAAATTCTGACCCTCTTAAAAAAATAAAATAAAATAAGGAAAGCAAGATAGCATTAGCATCTTCCTCTCCACCTCACACAAAGTTAATACTATAATTCTATAATTAAAGTTTTGAAAGTCCCTTCACATCACAAAGCACTCAAAGATTAGTAAGGCTTGCCGCCTAATGATAGTATCTACACATTACATTTGTTGGCATCTTAATGGTAATCAACACGTAGAAAGAAAGACTCACAGCAAGAGCTATACTCTTTCTCTGAGACATTTTGATGGTTTGTTAGGAGCAGCAGCCATTGTCTTTGAGTGATCAGCAGAATATCCTCTCAGATAAACACATCCTGATTACAGTTTTCTTCTCTATCATTTAGTGGGACAGAATTCTAGGGAATTCCACATGGAGAAAATTCCATGATGTGAGGCACTTGCTTTTAAAATTGAATGGCTTGGAAAGCTCACTCATCCAAGCACATTAATTGGTTGAACGCTCTTGAGTGCTTTATCGCATTATTTCCAAGGGCTGCCTTAAATGCTAGGAATCCATGGTTCCGGTGATTAGTGCCAGAAAGCTGAATGTTAATTATTGCTAGGCTACATTAATATAGCAACAGATTATCTGTAACAGACTTCAGAAATAGATTGTTGAATGAACTTATTAAAATCTAATCATTTATATTATGAATTTTCTGATTAGTTCAGTACAAAGGTTGATCATATGTTCTTTTACAAATGATCAGAGAAGCACGGAAAATTACCAACTTGCTATTAATGTTTTACAAATGCAATAGAAAATTTTGTTGTAATGGCATTACTTAGGATAGGAAAAATAATTTTTAGTCAGCAAGCATTAATATTGATCCAGTGACAACACAAATTTCAGAAGAAATTTACTTTTCACTTGCTGTGAGACTAAGCTTTTTGGCAGGTCATTTTGTTCTGGCACAAGCATTTTAAATATTTTTGTATATTTCTTTCTTTTAAATTGAATTTTTACTAATTTACCACATTATTACAACAATTAATATATATGTATATTGGCAGATGCATTCAACCATCTCTGTTTATATTGAATATGCATATGTATGCTTAAGCAATCATACTTGTAAAATAAATTAGTGATAAAAAATGAGGTACAGATTATCAGTATTTGCTGTTATTTTTAAATTGTGAAAAAAACACATTACACACATACTGCAAAAATGTTGCTGTAAGGGCCCCACTCATCATATTATGCCAAAACATCATTACTGGACTGAGTGGTCTCCTAAAACCTGCGTGGGAGATGATGGAATTAAGGACAGAAATTACCTGAGCACAGCAAGTTTCTATCTGTACTGAAACAATGCAGCTGCACATGAAGTTCACTTTCTCTGGATAATTGCTTTATCAGACAGATTTCTGGTGAAGCACAATGGATGAAATAGACCCGTACGGGCTTCTGTAGAGCGACACTAACAATGTAAGATCATAAGACTATTGCCAATAAAACGGCTTCTCTTTTGGCAATGCTATTCTCTCTGAACATGTTTCAAATAACTCTAGTAAACCAATCTACAGTGACCATGACTTCTTCATTTATTCCTTTTATTATTATTATTATTATTATTTTCCTATTCACCAGAAAATATGACTTTTAATGAGGTTTTTAATGACAAAGACTATTGCACTTTTTTTTCCCATGCAATACTATAACACGTACTTAAATTTTGGTTAGTCTACTGACTAACCAAATCCAAAGAGCAGACTTCAGCTCTTCGCTCTTTTGTTATTTGGAAGTGAAACTAAGACAATCAACAACTTATTTGTAAGTAGGTTTCATTCCTAGATGATAGGAACAGGAATATCACAGTGTATGTCTGCCTAATAGGAAACTTGAGTTTAGGTTTGTGAACCCTGGTCCCTTATAGACAAGTAGACAGTATGGCTCTGCATCACATCAGGCTTGAATCATATCTTAAAGCTTCAGTAAATAAAGTTCTCAAGCTTTAAAAAGCTGTTTTTAAACTACATAAAAACTTTTATGTAGTTTGACAAATAGATTAATGACAAAAGTACTGTTACTGAAGATAATGTAGATAATCTTCAGTTTCAAAAGTTTGCCATTAGACTGAAAACAATTACTTTTGAATTTATAGTGAGAAAGTTTAAAATGGATGCAATCTGGAAGCATTACTTAAACATATAGGAATAACTGCAAGTAAGTAGAGATATGAGTAAACTTGAGCAACTAGTAAAGAAATACATTTTAAATTGTTTGCTTAGAAAAGAACCCTGGTGTCAAGCTTCTTGTATTTTCAACTCTTTCTTCATAAAGCCATGGTAGACAACTTCTAATGCATACAAATGTTGCAATTCTCTTCTATCTGAAATTTCTGTTGAAGAAATGTTTTTGATGGAATGTTTCACTCATTTGGCTTAATATTTCTGGCATGGAATTTTCAAAGCCAAGGAAATTAAATTCAGGTTGTGCAGCTATCCAAGTTATACATTTTTCCTGACATAAACACCCACAAGCATTTCTACTTAACCAAATATTTTAAAGAGAAAATCCTAGCAAAATGCATGTCTTCTATGCCATTTGGCATGGCTTTTTTTGCAGCAATGGTCAGGAGTGGGAGTATATCTTCCAGTAGAGTGTGGAATATTTTCTCCCCTTAAGTCATCTAGCATTTCCAGTTGTTATTAATTATAATTTCCTCATGATTTAAAAAGAATCCCTTTTTATTCTAACCTAAGGATTAAAGGTAGAATATGAGTTACTAACACTAAGAAATGCACTCAAATATTTAATGCAGGTTAATTTTCAATTTACGTGTACTGGTGTTCGGATAAGCAGGGTTTGCTAGGGAAATTTTAACATCTCCGCTAAGAGAGTTTGCATGCCTGTCTTTGGAACAAAAATTAAACTTGGTGGAAACAGACTTTTTACAGAGCAGCCTGAAGTGCAATGCATGTTGTCATGTGATGTGTGAGAAAGCAAAGATGCACTCAATCTGTGATGGCTGGCACTCTCCTAAAGTGGAGTGGAAAGAATAGGTAGTGGTATACTGGTAACTAATAGAAGAAACCTCAGCCCACTCATACAAATTCAGCTCTCTACAATTTTGCACCTTATGCAGTTTATTGGATTCAGACTGCTGCAGAACAGAATTTAAGATCATTATTTGCATATGCTTGGTATTGCCTAAGTGGCTAAGTGCTATTTTCTACAGTGATATAAGGTAATTCATTTACCAATCAAAATTATTCTATTTCACCCCTATCATATTAAGAACTGTTAGACTTAAATTCCTTTGAGATTTAGAGAACAACTTGGAGGATATTAAAAAACAAGTTATTAAAGTTAGTGAATTGGCCCATACAACTTCAGAATAAATATGACTGCTGTGCAGGTGGATAGCTTATTCATGAAATTTATATTCATCCATTTTGCCAAATGAGTCATTCAAGAAATTCAACTGAATAGTTACCTGCTGTTTTCCGATGACTATTTTCAGGGTCTAAAACGGGGCAGACATCAGAGCTCCCACTGCACAAGGTCTAGTGACAGGACTCAGTAGTTCAGGTTGGTGGTTGTACTTGGTGATCCTGAAGGCCTTTGCCAACCTAAATAAGTCCTTCTCTGCGTTTCTATGACTGTATATATAAAGACTGAGCGTACAAAGGTTAAAAGATATAAATTAAAACATGACTATAACTTAAAGGAATCTCTCAACAGTTGTAATCTCTTTATCAGCATTTTTCATATTTCTGAATATCTCTCTTTCATCCTCAAAAGTTTTTTTATACCACCTTCTGCTTTTGAAAATGTTTATTGCCAGAAGTATTTAAGCCAATATTATCAAATACTGATAGGTAATATTACTTTGTGATAATATTACATGTCCTAATGCATCTCTTCCTAAAGCTTGATGGAAGTATTTATTTTACAGTCTTTTAATCACCTTTGTGAATTTTTCTGTAAGTTTTTACTAAAGATTCTTTCCTTGCACTGTGACTTGAAAGTAAGCACAACATCTGTATTGCAGCCACTTCATTGCTAAATGCAGACTGAATATCTTTTATACTTTTGTCTCCTTTTCTCCAAAATTCACTGAAACATATTTTAAACCTACAGTGGAATTCACATGAAAAATACAGTTAAGAAAAAGATCTGTAAAGCATAACTCCAGAAAACGCCCTTCATTCTCCTTGGAAATAAACAAATCCTCAGATGAAGGAGAAAGTTTAGCAAGGAGAGGGCAATGGACTTTTTTTTTGTTGATGTGATGCCTGAGGCCAGCCAGACACCTGGTCCAGTCCTTGCTGACCATTCAGGCTGCCATGTCAGCTCAGGGAGCTTAGACCACCCAGCAGAACCAGGAATCATGTCTGAGCTCCCCAGCCCACGGGAAGGAAGAGGAAGCAACTCAGAGATTTCAACATTTGGAGTGGGTGATGGGGTTTTGATGTGGCAGTCTAATAGAGTTTCTCCAGCAGTACTTCAACATAATCGCCTTTTTTCCCCCCTTGTCTATCCATCCAATCTATCCATCTCCTTTTCATACTACTCCTGTTCTGCAGCTTTCCCAGACAGTTTAGCTCACTCTTAGCTTGGAATTCACTACACCACTGATTTCAGTTGCACAGTTAATTGGTAATACCTCTGTTCTATCAGTTCAGAAGTAGAAATGCTTACCTCTTTAAGATCAAGGCCTAGTCCTTCCAGAAGAGGTGATAATCTACAAACATATCTTAAAAGAAAACAGTAAACCCATCAATTTTAACGAATTAAATGTTTTCAGTATTTAACAGACCAAATTAGTTTAATAAAATATCTCCCTAAAATTGAAATACGAGAAAGCTCCAAATGTAATGCCTCCCATTTTATACCATGGGCCAACATAATCAGAGCCAGATGTTGGTGATACAGCAGTAGAAGAGGATCTTTCCCACAAATATTGTTACACTTCGTGTAACAGTGCACACCATGTGACAGATGGCAAAAGAGGGGCAGTTTGTCAAATGGCATCTGACATAGAAGTGTGGATGAAGCAACAGTGTGGAACTGAATTCCTCAATGTGAAAAAAAAAAAAAATGCAGAATTGCAGCCATTGACATTCAGTGACTCTTGTTGAACATTGATGGAGACTAAACAGTGGATGTAAGCTCAGAGAGGAAGCACGTGGTGCGTTTCAGCGGTGACAACAACAATGTTAAAGACAAGCCACATTCTTGACAGCCATACAGATTTCTACAAGCATGGCATGCAGGCTCTTGTTCATTCCTGGTAAAAATGCATAGTTACTAGTAGTAATTATGTTGAAAAATTATGTTTTGCAACTGAGAATTTTTCCCTATCTGATAGCGTTATTGTGCTCTTTATATCTGTTACAGTTTCAAGAGAAATAAATAGGAAGCATTACTTTCAAAGCAATCTCCATATACTTACAATTGCCATCCACTGGTATAACAAAACTCGTAATTTTCTTTCGTTTACTTATTTTTTATGACCTCCCTTGACTAAACTGCGTCCATATTGAACCACTCCACTATTTTTCTTAGGAACAAAAACAGACTGATAGAACTATCACTAAGTGCCTCATTTCTATTTACACATTCCAAGTATTAGCACAGTATTATTTTTGTTCCAAATCTTAGAAAAGTGTAGAATTTCAGGCTGTTAAGGCTCTTGAAGATTTGGAAATATGTATTTTCTCATAGGACTCAAAGTGACAGTAGTTATTATAAGCCTCTTAACAGAAAACTAAAGAAATTATTCTATTTCCAGGTTTTTGTTTTGTTGGTTTTCCACAGAGAGTGAGTGTGGTTCTCCACAAAGTGAGATCTAAACAAATACATAAAAATCAGTAAAATATCAAGCTGCTTTCTAAAAATCAATTCTTGCAAGAAGATAATCTATCAGAATTGTGAAAATGACAGCATAATTCCCTAACTGAAACATTTAGTCAAAGAAATGACTCCAAATGTGTTGAAAAGTAAAGACATCAGATTTTATCTGGAAAAAATAAAATAAAACTAAGACTGAGTCAGGCATTTAACAAAACATGCGTAATTACTAAACTGTGCAACACAACATACGCATGGACATCAAGAATTGTCACAGAAAAACATGGCCTCCTAGTTTCTCACTATTTGTGACTAAAATTTAATGCCAAACCTACAATTTCTACAACCTACAAACCTACAGTTAAACAGTGTGTCTTAGAAAATCTGTCATGTTCACATCTAACTGAATATGTTTAAGTAAAAGAATATGCCAATTAAAACCATTTCATGCTGTGTTTATCATTTGTAATGCTCCAGAGATCTCAGCTGGCCAGTTAACTATAAACACCATGAAGATGCTCTTGAAATCCAGCCCTGGTTACCCTATAATTGGAGAATCAAGATTGGTAACTCCTCCTTATTCAGTCTCATTTTGTTACTCCCAAGTACTGGAAAAGTTTTTGCAGAAGAACCTTTTAGATACTAGACCAGAGTAAGTTTAGCTTAATTCAACAAATAGAAGACATTTACGAGGATCCAGAACCAATATTCACAACTATCATAATGTGTAAATATCTTCTTTTGTAACTATTGTAGGGACTTACTAGTTACCTCTTACATAAGTGAATATGCATAACATTAATCTTCCCCAGTAATTCACAGTGAAAACTGCTAAAGGATTGTGAGTAACATACTAGTTGGTATCGTTTCAGCAGTACCCACTTCCAATCTTTCAATTTTATAAACCTGGGCTGAAAGACAGAAAAGAATGTAACATCTAGTCAACTAATAAAAGTTATTAGTGATTCATGCTGAGCACTTGAGACTCATAGTCTACCCAAATCAAGTTCCTTCAACTTAATAAAATTCAGTTATTATACAGGCTCATACAGTTACTGAAGTACCAGAATATGCAGATATGTACCCACTGGGATTTTCAAGAAAATAAGAGTTAATTGCATAGAGTCTCCTACAAATACCAATATCAGAATATTTCCAAGGAAGGCAAGCAAGTTTAATACAGCATTTAGCTCTAATTGCTGAAATATCTTGCAAAGCTACAACTAAAACTGAACAATATATTCAAAACCATTAAAGCTCAGGCTTATGAGTGGAATAGTAAATAGACCCAGTAGAAACCACTTCAGATCTCATCCTGCATGTATATGGATATGGGTGTATATAGGACCCATTCCCTAATAGCGAAACATACTCAGAGGTACTGCTATTCTCAATACATTTCACTGGCTTTCATTCAGTAACATCAAATTCATATAGCAATGAGGATTCCTATCTGTGATGTCCTTGAAGTAGAGTGATACATCTCAGTCAATACAGCATTCCTCCTGAGAGAAAGTGGTATTTTACTTGATATAGAAGAATAATCTATTTTGATCAGTGTGCCAAAGAAATCAGATTGTGAAGAAGCTGAAGATTAAAACCTTCCCTCTTTTCCATTACTGCTTATCTCTCTCTTTTGTAATTAATCACACTGATTTTTTTTTTCCCCTCCACACGTGGATAACATAGGGTCTTCATATCTATAAAAACATCAGGAGTCCACTTTTCAGAAGCATTATTTAAGTGCATCATCACTGAGCAGGTTCAGGGCTTTAACAAATGGGACTTAGCTCCATGGAATGGGCAATAAGCTTAATTATAGTTATCTTTAGAGAACAGAACTCATAGATGGAACAACGATTCCATTTAGGCACTCAGGATCAGGTAGAAGCAGGGTCAGCTTCTGAAAGTACTTCATGCCTCAGCTACTACCTGCATTAGGACATAGCATAACTCATAAGTCACCCCTTGTTTGTCATTTCTCAGTACCCATTTGAAAAGGCATAATCTGAAAAAATCAGGATTATTTTGACCTTTAAAGATCTGGCCTCAGAATTGGTTTAGGTTTAAAATGGAGCAGAGCATGCATTTCTAGAACAGTTTCAAAACATGACCTTTATCCCACTCAAACTGTGTTCAGATGATGTACTATTTGATCTTCCTTTTCTGAGCCAGATATATGGTAACGGCAGCCAAAATAAAGGGTTAAAAGCAAGTAGCTATAGAAACCTATTCAATGAATACTCTTGTTTTGCAAGTCTAATTAATAGAGCTTAACATTAAAAATAAGCTTATGTCCTGCTTACGAAGAAACAAAATTGTTTTTATTGTGTTCTTGGTGATAGCAGGTATTCAAAGGTAGACCAATAGTTATAACCCCCCCCCATCAAAAAAAAAAAAAAAAAACAACCCCCCTCATCCAACAGTTGAAGGAAAACCTTGGAGATATAGAACACAGGAAACAGCTGAAGCCCAAGAGATTCTCTTCCTCTGACAGCTGACCCTTATATGAGCCCAGGCTGGCTTCTCCCTCTGTCCATCCCCTCTGGTCATGTGGGGAGCAAAGGGGCAAACAATTTGCCTTTACACCTAAAGCAGTCACACCCCTTCATCAGGTGCTCAAACACAAGTTCAAGCTGTGACCTAACAGTTCCCCTATGTTTTGTAAACAAAAGAAAACTAGTGCAACACAAAGGCATGTCCTTTGTGCACAGATGGAATTTTTCCTACCACTCCCCTACAGCTTTTATATTTTTACTCTTCCTGGTGATTGCCATTGATTGGGTTGTGTTATCTTCTCTACATCATTGTTCTACTCTATTGTTTCGCCTCTCCTTGAAATTTGCTGCTGTAGTCAGCTGCTTTCACTGCTGTGGGTTCCAGAAGATCCTGGTGATAGGACCTGTTGTTTACACTCCTCAGTACCAGAGGGAAATGGAAAGGCTAGATCTCAAATGGCAACAACAACAACAAAAAAATGATACCGTGACATCATGAGTTAGAGCATTAGCAAGGAAAATGAGAAAGCTGTGCAGAAAATTATCAAACTCCAGCGAAAAAGGAAGAAAACAAACACAACAGACTAAATTAGACCACAAAATTTACACATATAACCAGCACTGTGCCAGGCAGGAATGCAAGCTATGCCAAATAGTTGAGCAATGTCAGATTTACTATATTGACTTTAAGAAGTGGAATTACCAATAGCTAGTTAGTTCCAAGAAGCTCTAAGAGGTATTTTGCACATAGAGTACAAATTTAGGGTTGTGCATTCTATTCCTTTCAGGTTCAGTGACAAGGGTTTAGTTTTTATTATCACAGGCAGAACATTACCGTGGTTGAGAGAGTATGTCAAGTTACCGGTGCTTGGTCTTGTGTAGTCATACATCCCTCTTCTTTTCTATTTAATTTCTGGTATTTCAAATGTTTTTCTGTTGAATAAATGTCAGAGAAGCAGTGTATGAACATAAATATTTATTTATGATATGTTTACTGAGTAAACAGGATGCCTAGAGAAGCTGTTTGGGAACCTAACAGAACGTATGAATTATGGCTGTCACAAGCACTAATAATTATTTCCCAGCACTAATGGATTACATGCTCTGTTGGAGTCATGGTAAAAAAAAAACAAGAGATGAACTTCTAGAGTATCCTTGCAAGGAAAAGATTAAATTCAAGTTCCTGCTGACAACCAGTGATCAGAATACAACTACAAATGATTTAATCTTACTTTGGTTTATCCATATGACTAATGCAGGTAATTGTGAACATACACATAAATCATTTAGCTTCCTCAATACGTACTTGTATCTTCCTTCACCAATTTATGCAGGTGCCAGGTGAAATGCCGCTGTGTTGGTGCTGGATCTGTCACTTAGAGGAACTGCTTGATGTACAGCGTGGAAGCCTTGTCACATAAACTACTACTTGGTTTACAAATGGACTTGTGTCGATATGTCTAAGCTTTTAAAGCAGCAAAAGAAGGCAACGACAGTGACTTCTACTGGGATACAAATGCTTTGGAGCAATAGAGGACAACAGAGAAGAAAAAGCAAACCTGGCAATTTGACTACAAATGGTGTATACGAATATTAAGATGAACAGAAATGGAGTGAGTGTAAGAGATTATTCTTTTATGCCATTGTCTTGCAGATGAGCAAGTGCAAGCAAGTTCTTGACAAGGGTTGAGAAATCCTTTGTCTGGAGAGCACAGATGGACAAGTCCTGGGCAAAGGTTGCAAAACCCTTTTCCTATGGGACACAGATGGACAATGCTGGGGCAATGAGAGAAGCCTCAGATAAATGGCCAGGAAGTAGTCTTTTGTGTGAGCTTATCTCAAGGAAGATGGCCATCTCAGGAGCTGCTGCACATGACTTTTACCCAAGCACCCAGGAAGGCCATGTTGGCAGAAGAAGGATAAATAAGGAACTTATAACCATGAGATTAGGCTTCTGGCAACAGATTCCTCATGAAGAAGAAGAGGAGATTCTGACATGAGAAGCCTCACAACCTGCCTCTCTCCTTCCTGGACTTGCTCTGCACTCTAACTGCTTGCTGCCTAAGCCCGGCCATGCTGCTGCTGCTCTCCCCCGAAAGGTTTCTGACAATAGATTCCTTGTGACATGATGCCTGCATGCTGAAGAACAAAAGAGTATGCCATCAGAAGCCTCATGAGCTGATCCTGCATGCTGACAGACTCCCTTCTTGGCCTGCCACCTGCGACCTGCTGTTCCCTCCTGGACTTTCCCGGCCACTTCTTCCTGCTACCTGCTTGCTGCCCAAGGCTGGCCACACTGCTGCTGCTTTCCCCCTGCGCTTTTGCCTTGGACCACTGGAACAGCATGCAACAGGACTGCTGCTGGATCTAGTGGTGACTGTCCCCACTTTATGCAATTCTTCCTTCTTTCCTAACTTTTCTATCACCCCCCCTTACTTTCCCCATTACCCTAATTCATAATAATCACCATCCTTCCCTATCTCCCTAATTAAGATTTGTAATAAACTGGTCAGACCAACATTTGATCCGTTGTTTCTTAATCTCATGCCAGGTATACAGATATCAAAGAACCTCCTCTTTCTCCTAAAAACTGGAGTGAGATGGTGAGTAAAGAAACTAAAGTAAGTAACTGGTGTGTATGAAGATAAGTGTAGTCTTGACTGTTGGGTAGTCAGTTTGTGACTCACAATATCTAGTATGTAAATTTATCTCTTCGGCAGGTCTGCTGTACAACCCTTCAGAAATCTCTATTCACCCGACCCCAAATGTTCTTACAGCTTGTCTATCCAGACTGAGCTTCTGCTTTTTTTCTTTATTTTTGGTAGCACAGTGGCACCCATCTTGGAGATCGAACTTGGCATGGAAATGTAATACTTTTCCATGCTACCATATCCACTTTATTACAGCCTATTGTGTTCCTGAATAATTTTATTTTTTTAAATCAGATTTTCCAAGTGGTGTCTGAGAAGTTGTAAAGAACTATAACTTGTAAAGAAAACACAACTGGATGCTTACCTGAATCTATGTTCACCTAAATAAATTTTATAAAACAACTTTCAGGGTGAATATTAACTGGCCCCCAAGTTAAGCTCGTATTCAAGAAATGGCAAATTTTAAAAGCATCGTATCTCAAAAGTAGCTTTCTGATGGGATATTGGGGAAAATAATTGATGCACTTTTACATAAAAAAAATTCTGCCCTTATAGAGCACCTCAAAGTGAATTCATTGATCGAAAGGGACACGTTGGGTTGAAGACAATGGGATGCAGTTCAACAAGACCAAGTATCAGGTCCTGCACTTTGGCCACAGCAACACCAGGCAGCGCTACAGGGGCAGAGTGGCACCAGGGGAGACTGGACAGGCTGGACATTAGGACACACTAATTTCTGAAAGTGTGATCAGGTGCTGGAATGGGCTGCCCAGGGACAGGATGGAGTCACTGACATTCAAGGAAATGTTTAGACATTGTGTTGAGGGACATGGTTTTAGTAAGAAATATTGGTGATAGGTAGACCACTGACGATGACCCTGTAGGTCTTTTCCAACCTTGGTGATCCTATGATTCTGTGGGACTTTATGGATACGATTAGTCTCCCTTAGAATCCTGTTGTCTAAAAGTTAAATATCTGAAGTAGCTCTAGCTTTCCTTATAGCACGCAGAGAAATTTAGGCATATTCTGAAAGACATTGCTTGAATTTAGACACATATGTTAGGATTGCATGAGTATCTCTGCCTATCAGTTTTCATCAACAGTTTGAGAGCAAGTAGATTTATACTAACAGATAACAAATGTCTAAAATTAGAGATAAACTCCTCTGAATGTCTTGAGCAGAAAACATTCAGCGTTCCAAAACTTTTTTTCATATGCGAATAACACCACCACCTGCAACACAGATAGAGCCACAAACAAATTAAAAAAGAAAATAGACACAAAGATACCTGTCTTCTCATCCCCAATTTCTCTAAGCCCAGTATTCTGCTGTCTAGGTGGACAAAGACTCCAGATATGTATAAAACATTTATTTTTGTGTTTAATTGTGTTATCTGATGCTACAGAAGGAATTATCTCCAAAAAATGTGGCTGATCAATATTTGTTACTTTGCATTTTGAAGACTGATAAAAGTAATCTTAGCCATGTTATCTGTACCAGACTAAACAGGAAAGCTTGTCTTATTTACAGAACATTTTATTCTACTGCAAAGAATTTTTGAATAGACTAGTCTGCAGCAGTAATTTCCTTAGGTTAATTGTATTTCCATGAAGTTACATTTCTGCAAACCACATTTTTTCCCTTTCTCCTTTAAAAAAAAAAAATAAAAAAATTCCCCAAGGACTGATTAATAAGCCTTTCCTGTTGTAATTAATTCCTTTTATTGCTTCCCTCAGGGTTCCAACACTTTCTAAAATAGCGTGAACTAAAGGGGCATTGTATAATCTGCAGTTCTCTACATCTTCTGTGTTCTTCTCCTATGTTTTCCCTTTGCTTTTTCCTATCCATTTGTTCAGGTTTTCCAACTCCTGACATGAAGTCTCCATCTTCATATTTTTTTCCCACAACTGCTCTTGCTCTCATGGCCTCTGACTATCAACAGTAATAATAAAAAAATTACAAAATGAAAGAATGGACTTTTCCCAAACAAATTTTAAATACATTTTACATCTTGCCCAGGGAGATGGTGGAGTCACTGACCCTGGAGGGGTTCAAGGAACACTTGGATTTTGTGTTGAAGGACATGGTTTAGTGAGAACCATTGGTGATAGGTGGATGGTTGGACTAGATGATCTTGAAGGTCTTTTCCATTCTTGGTGATTCTGTCATCTATTCTTTCTAATTCTGCTGAAAGAGGGCAGACTCAAGTTACTATTAAACTAAAGCATATGCATTTTTGTAAGTCTGTTTTGTAAGTCTTTTGTACTGATTATCATTCCACCTTGCTGAGTTTTGGATGTTTCATAGCAAGTATTCCAGCTGATCTTTAAGACCAAACCACTCTGCATACTATAATATTTTCAGATTTTACTGCCATTTGTCAATAGATGCGATTTACTCTGTTACGCTATCTTCCTTTTCCCAATTTGTTTCTTAGTATATGTACATTCTCATTTCTCTGGAATTCGGCAAGATCTGGAAGATGTTGTTGTAAGACCCTGACTTAAATTTGCATTTGCAGTGTTACTGCTTTGTATTAAGCAGTAAAGACAGACATTATATAAATCTAGAGGTAGAATTCTATTCTAGATGTATATTAGTCAACTCAAAAACTTTCATGGAGATCAGAAAATAGCCCACATCCATTCTGGATGCTATATACAGAATGATTTTATTGCAAGAAAGAGTAATAATAATTCTTTTCTCCTTTAAAAAAAAAATGTTAATCAAGTAATCAGCTATGACTTTGAACTTAAAAAAAAAAAAAAAAAAAAAAGGATTGAACATGAAGAGATTTAGTGAATGTCATTACAGTGGAACTTCTAGTTCTCTGCTTTTTTAAAAAACATCTTTTCTTCTTTAATTTTTCATTAGAATACTTTGCTTAGCTGACCCAAGAAGCCATGAACCTATATCTAAGCCTGCCAAACACACAGATTAGCAGCCACTGCTAATACTGGTACTATTTTTCCCTGGATGATGTCTTTAGAATATATTATTCATAATATATTCATATATTTCATATATTCATATATTTACGGTTAAGTAATAGTATTTTCTTCCAAAACCATTGATAGAATTTATTGTAAAATTCACCCTAATTTTGAACATTTTTGTCTAAAGTCAAGATGTATTTACAGTATATCAAAAATCTGCTTGGACCTGCCATAGGAAAAGTAGAAGTGATTTTTGAGATCCCTTATTTATTTCCCTCTGTGCCTAAGTGGTATCCCTAGATCATTCCTCACAGACACCTACCTAGGTTGTTCCTAGAAATCTACAGCAAAAATTCTACAAGGTTTTCTACTCTGATGCTGAGCTGTCCTTGCCTGAGAACAATTCACTTTGCTCTAATTTCCACCAATTGTTCAGTGTTCTAATTCAAGCGCACAGGGAGAATAGTGCATTCTCTTCCTCTCTGTAGTCCATTCACATAGGAGGTACTTTTTCTAGATAACTAGCAACTTAATGATGATGCAGGAAATCTCTGACATTAGATAATACATTGATTTTGATTGTATACTTCTATTGCCCTCTACTGGGTAGAAATATGAGATTAAGGTATGATTAATAGCACATCCAGTATGTACTTACATGCTACTGCAGAGGTTCCAAAGATCAGTCTTAGCCAGTATTGCACAACAGAAGAACTGTTATTTCTCCTCTTAGTTGTAATGGGATATTGAGAAGAGATGAATCTAGAACTGTTATGTGCATAATTTATCTTGTTGCTGTTAACCTAAGAGTAATCTGTGTTAAGAGGGCCATTGTTGAATTTCCATTACAGCCATTTAATCTTGTGTTTGATCAACGCCTTATTTTGAAGCCACTGTTTTTATCAGGCACAAAAAAAAAAAAAAAAAAAAAAAAAGAAAAATGCTAAGGGTATTTACAGTACTCTTTGTAGTGTGCATCACTGGTAGCTGGGCATTTACTTGGTGCAAGCAAAGAACCATTTGCTTCAGAAGATTGACTCCGTTTACTAAAACAAACAAAGAAAAAAACTCTTTCCAAACCAACATCAGTTGATACCTTGACCTACAGAAAGCTCTCCCCAGGAGGAAAAAATATTTCTGTATTTGAACAGAGACACACTCATGGTAATTACATTGCCCCTTCCCCCTCCCCGACATAGTGATTCAAGTTTTTTTGTTTTTTTTGTTTTTTTTTTTTTTTTTTTTTTTTTTTGAGTGCTTCCTTTTAGTTGCATAGAGCCACTTACTAATCAGCTTGCTGAAGGCCTGAAAGACTAGTAGCAAAATACTCAAATGTGTGCAGCCCATGGAAGTAGTTTCTTTAAAAACATTATCTGAAATACATCCTGAGCTGGTAGAGAACTTCATAGAGCAATAATAATTGGATCTGGAAATGCATATTAAGCCTTTTTTTGCCTGTCCTCTGTGAACACATGACTGTTTCCTGTGCTGGACTTCAGGATATTTAATTTAGATACATTTTTAGTGGCTCTGTAAGTACATAAAAACAAATTCATTTTAACCACACAAAACTGCAGCTCATCCTCTTTACTAATTTTTATGGTAAGAAATGTTTTCTTAGCTAACTGAAATACAAAAAAAAAAAAAACCAAAAAACCCTTATGTTCCCTGCTTTGCTATTCCTTGATGTCCAAAAAGACTGGATGCAGAGAGGCTGAGCTACAGAGCACATTCAGTTTCATCAGAAATACTTCCACAGCCTCCAACAGCTGCACATGTGCAAAACCAAGCAGGGGACAAAGGTATCTGAGCAGACAGAATTCACATGGAATAGTCTTTATTGCTGATGACAGTGTGTAAAGTGGAAATAATCTAGCATGAACCTGAACTCTGAGGTTGAGTGAGGCAGGACTGGTAGCCATAGAAAACATCTTACTCAAGAATTTAGGCCTACAATGTGGAAATAATTGAAGTAATCTTAACATAACAGCATTATCAGGATATTTTTCAGACTACCTCTTCCCTGTAATATAGAACAGAAGAGCTAGACAGGGCATTCAAAGATCTATTCCAACTTCCTGACTTCTTGAGGACTAACCAGAAGTTAAATATATTATTAATGTCATTACTCAAATACCTCTTAAACACTGACAGCCAAGGGACATCAACCACCTCTCTAGGAAGCCTGTGTTCAAACACCCTCACAGCAAAGAAGTTTTTCCTAATATCAAGTCTGAACCTCCTCTGGTACAGTTTTGCACTGTTTCCAAACATCAAGCCAGATCCCCAGTGAAAGAGATAAACAGAATATGAGTACAGATGATGGAAGGCACAAGTCCTGGATCCCTGTTTCATGGAAGAGTCCAGCATTCCTACTTGAAAACTGAGTGGCTTGCCAGTTTACCTGGAATAACCCAGGCACTGCACAGAGAGACTTTTCCATGAAACTGTCTTTCTCTGAAAGACATCCCTCAACTGGGACCTGAGGGTCTAACAGCAGTGACCCCATTATGTTTACCCAAGCAAAGCGACTTCCTAGCACAGAATAATTTTTTAGCCACAGCTATTTCAGTAGCCGAGTTAAGCTTGTTTCCCGTCACTGACATTAAAAAAAAAAAATGTTTGTTTCTGAGAAGCCTTAAGTTGCCTTGGAACATTATTAGAAAATAATAATAATAAAAAAAAAGCAGGAATTTGTTCCTTTGTTATGCCTGAAATTCATCAATTTCCTTTACCTGCACTTCCAAACGTTTACACAAGGCGGCAATAAAACACTGCAGTTCTTCATCGGTCTGAAAGCAATGCTCGTTTCCGACGTTCTACTAAAAAGACAGATCGCACAAATTATCACGAGCAAAAAATGAAAGGAGTTAAACTGTTACTCACTGCATCACGTTCTTCTCATTTCAATTTATGCATGCATCTCTCAACTTGTCGCTGTGTTTGGGAGGATGAGTTTTCCATATAGAACACTGTGAAAAACCCAGATGGAGACATCTACAGATTTGGTCCTGCCTCTCCATGTTTGACAGAACAGAAATAATAAATAAATAATAACAGATAATTCAGTCATGAAGGAAAAGAAATGGGCTGTTGCCCTGGAAAACAAAACAAAAAAAAATACAACAAAAAACCCAAAACAATATTATGGCTGTGGGGACTGGAAAAGGCACAAGTAAAGTGGAATCTTTTGTTTAATGCAATAAAGAGGTTAGATTAAATATCCAGAAGTGAAGCAAGAAGAGGCATATGCCAGGATTATTTTGAAATTATACAAAACTGCATGAGAATGTGGTTTTGAGATACTAATTTCACCAGGAAGCACATATTCATTCAAAGCCTTATGTTATAATGCTCATGACAAGAGTCATAGCAGGAAGGAAGAAAAAGAATGGGTCTGCATGAGGAATAAGGAATAAACATAATAAAATAACAAGGAATAAAACCAGTTGTAGTGCTTGATTACATTTTACATTTGCTTTACCTTTGCACAGAAGAGGTGTAAAAGTGGGTCTTTGTTTTGGTGGCCAGTTTTCAGTGCTAGCAGTTCAAGGGGCAGCAGTTGCCAATGAGATCACACCAGAACAACCCCATTAACACTGACAAGCCTGCAGAAAGCATCTCAGATATATAGGGGGCAAGCATAGCTTGATTAGTTCTGAAGGAAAAAAAAAAAAATAGCGGGAATAAAAGCCCAGCTTGTGCCTTCCTGCCAAGCTAATGCTCAAGAGATACAGGGATGAAGTCATTTCCATCCTCTATTTCATGTATTCAGTCCATATTGACAAAGAAACTTTGAAACAAGTTTGCCTCACAATGCTTGAAGACAGGAAAATACTCTTATTGCACCAGGTATGATCCATGGTTTTGTTTTTTTTTTTTTTTTTTTTTTTCTTCTGGGAAGTGTCTTCATAAAAGGTAACCCATCACACATTGTTTAACAGGAAAAGAGGTTTAAATAAATAGGAGCTTTCAGTAGCACTTAGTTCAACATCTTTCAAGATAGCATGCAGTAGTGTGCTTTCCTCCAGAAGACTTATGCAGATAGTAAGTTGGAGAAATCCAGACTTAATTGTATATAGTCATAATGTATTTTACAAAATTCAGAACTTCATTTTGTCCATTTCACTACAGGAATAATTACTAGGAAACCCTCTCAACTAAAAAATGCTTTACTTCAAAGTTGTCTTACAACGTGCACCATCATTAAGAAAAAAAGTTATTCCAACCACTTGTATGTGTTGTGCTTACCATATTTGAACTGCATAAATTTAGAGAATGTGTTGAACTGTGGGACTTAATTCTGATAAGGAACTTTGTTCTGGTACTGCACCATTAAATCTGACAGAAAAATTGCTGTTCAACTCAATAGGAATAGAAATGAGGTTTCTGTAATTAGAACATGGAAATGCAGTATTCAGAAAAATAATGAGTCTAAGAAATAAGTCTGAATTGACTTGATCACATTTCAGCCTTGAAAACTTAAATGCTGGAAGTAGTTTCTGGTGATATTCAACAATTGTCAGCTTTTCTATATTCTGATGTCTAGCAATTGAAGAATACATACAGTTTTCCCTCTGCAAAAGCCTACAATAATCAAAAACTCCAAATTGCAAATATATAACTGTAAAATATAAATATGTAGATATCAAGCTACTTTAAAGAAAAAAAGCCACACTTTAAATGTTTGTCTCCTAGAGATACTTACGAGGCAATAAACATTACAGCGTTTTAATTATCCACACAGGATTACATGGAGGAAGACCCTCGAAGTACAACATGTTCATATTATCTGGATCAACATTCTTACAGCCTGAAAAAGACATTTGGCTATGATTGAAGAGTTAATACACTCATTCTTTTAGAAAGATATTTCTTGACTATATTACCTTTCATAAAGATCAGTGGTGTTTGCCTTGTCTTTGAACTTTCTAGTTTGAAATTGATACTGCAAAATACTGTTTAATGCTTTTGTCTCAGCAGTAGATTCTGGCAGAAAAACTACCTTGTGATTTCATTGAAGACCACTGGGGAAATTGGGAGCCGAAGGACAGTTCTTTCTAAAATATATAACAGAAAAATAAAGAGACAGAAGGTTAAAAGAAAACGTGAAATTACCTTAATAGACATAATTATCCTCATCTTGAGATCACTGTGAATGCCCCTCTCACACCAACTCAAACAATTTAAGTGACTGAATTAAGTCTGGAGAGCCTATAATCTAGAAAATTGCAAGTAGACCTGTCTAGATTAGAAGTTGAGAAGAATTCCACAGATCTGTAGGAAGTGGATGGGAACTCTAGCAATCATCTAGTCCAGCCCACCTGCCAGAGCAGGCTCCCTAGACCAGGTTGCATAGGTAGGCATCCAGATAACTTGAGACATTATTTGAGACATGATTGCTCTGCAAGACTAGTTATAAAGAGAAGATAAATTTAAGAGCGTAGAATAGTCTTTAGAATATCTGAAATACCTTCCTATTCTCCATGAGAATCCAGTGTAAAATGATTCTTTCAGGAAGCTTCATCTCATTAAGGTGGATAAAAAGTATAGGGATTTGAGACTTCCATTCCTGCACTCAAACTAATTAGTCAGTTAAATCAGCTTATTTACTCAAAGCCCAGTCCTTGGCTACAGCCTGGTGGCAGAGTAAGAAGTCCCTGCTGGATTTGTGAGGAGCTGATGAAGGCTTTACAGACAGTGGACATATGTTAGCACAGTCTTGCCAAGGCACATCACAACTTAAGAGCATTATTATGTTGCGCTTCTTACCATTCTGCTTCAGTGGATAAACAAAAATCTAGCAGAGGATATTTTTGTTCAAAAAAAAAAATCTTTCTTACTCCTACAGAAGATACAAATGAGATTTTGTTGTGAGGTCTCAAAACACCTCAAAAATTATACATAGATAACAGAGGCACGCCAATAAATTTTTATCTGCATTCATAACAATGCTTCCTGCATTTGCGTCCTATGAATTTGGTCTTTTGAGATACATTATTTCTAGTGTTTCTTTCACTGACACATCAGGAGTTGTTAATCATAAGCACCCTCTTGCTTTTGTCTCATACAGCCATGAGCAACTTCAGGATGGAATGTTTTAAAGTATTTCTGGAGGCCGCCTTAGAAAAAGATTTTAATTAAGCCAGAAGTACAAAATAGTCAAAGCAGCTTATCTTCGTTTAGCACTGAGTGTACAATATAAGAAGGAAGAGATAGCTAAGAAGTTAGAGGCTGTAAAATGACTCCCAGTTTATCTTTGGAATGAGATTATTTTCTGAATTACAGACTCAGAATATCACACATAAGAATAAACAATATCACTGCTAAATGAAAGAACAGAGTTAGAAAACTCCGAAATAGTTTGCCCTATGTAGTAAAGACTACCTCAGAGGTATACAGTGACATCGCAACTGATCCTTCAGATCAGACATGAAAGAGAAAAGTAGTAACAGCTCTGTTTTCGCAGATCTTTTCATCACAAGGTGGATGCTTCTTATTTTATTTTCCCCAAAGACAGTCTCAGATTTTATGATGCAAGATAAAAGCTCCATACATGCAAAATTCACTATCCTCAGTTTTAGAAGAGCACAGAAGAGAATGGCACAGGGCCCATGCTTTGAAACTCTGTAAAGGCATGAATAAGACTAAAAGAAGACTTAAAGAAGAACATGAGAAACTACTAAGTGCAATGGGCAATGCTACCAGAGGCATCTGCTGCAAAAGCTGACAGATGGTGCAGCCAGCACTGTGGAGAAAGAATGGGTTTAATGGATGGCTAAGAGAGAGACAAGTAAGAGGGTCAAACTCCACAGGAACTGAAAAGCAGCACTGGTGACTTCTCAGAGAGAACAGTCTTGCCTAGTCTCAGTCGAGTCACCAGTTAGACTAATTGTATAACACCAAGATTACCTAAGGAGTCATGTCAAGAAAGACTATTTATGTACAGTTGTGGAAAAGTGGGAAAATAATCAGGAGCAGGTTGTCCTTCTGGGACAAGGTTGCACTAAGAAAGTGAGGTACAAGGATGGGGAACAGGAAACACAAGAACTGGGAAAGGGGAAATTGTGGTATGCAAGTAGTGTGCTCTGTGGTGTCTGGGGCTACCTATCAGGCAGCCTGAACCTCATAGTCAGAACAGGACAATTAGCTAGGACTTTTCTCACATCCATGTGTCAAAAAAAAAAAAAAAAAGCCCCAGAGCAGGGTGAGTTGCCTTTGGCTATTAGGAAAACTGTGGACAGGGCTGATCAAGCAGCATGGTACTATCTGCTTGGTGTCCATTACTGATGGCAGTCCCAGAATGGGTATGCTGCAGTAGGAATCTTGATATAAAAACTAATTCTAAATAAGAATTTATATTAAGGTATTTCTTAATTAAATTATTATATGTAAAATATATGAAACAAAACATTTAAATGTTCCCCAATAGGAATGTGGGGAAATCAGTTGTTAGGGAGAACCTATCAGTCTCTGTAGGCACAGATTCAGAATCTTCTGTGAACATAGCATAGGTCAAATTTATCTATAACAGAGACCCTACCATCATAGACCATTGGATGTGATAGTTTCACAGTATTAAGGAGGGATATAGAATTGTAGTGATGATAACGATAAGGTAACTACAAAGCTCTCATAAGAAAACTTGCTCAGCTTACAGATGAGCATGTTGCCCAGAATGGAGGTGGAGGCCTTGTCCTCACAAACCGTCAAGGTCAGACTGGACAGAACTCTGAGCAATCTGATCTAATTGTAGATATCCCCATTCATTTCAGGGGGAGTTGGTGTATAATCAAAAAATATTAGGCTGTTATAATCACAAAATAAACAAGAGAGTTAGACAAAGTAGACTATGATAACAAAAGAGAATAAATGGAAGGCTTACCCTTATGCTGGGCTCACCACAAAACACCAATAGAGGCAATCTCCAGAAGAGAACCTTCCCCACTGGTAGCCAGCTCTTAAATAGGTCTAGGAGAGCTGGAGCCTGGCTCCACCCCTTCTGGCAGCACAGGTGAATTGCCTTCAGCTGTGCTCCTCTGGCTGACTCATGGCTTGCCTCAGGTGATCAATCAGAGGTTCAGGCTGTGACTCAGCAGTTCCCATACAGTTGGACTAGAGGATCTTTAAGGGTCCCTTCCAACTCAAATGATTCTATGATTCCATAATGCTATGATATGTGTTAGACTTTAATTTTGAATCCTGTAGAACCTTCCCATATTGAACTGATCAGTCTTTATCCTTAAAGGAAACTGGGAATTTTCCCCTTCGCAGTCATGCTGAGTCACAAATTATCTGATTTTAAAGCACAGTAGATCCAGCTCTAAAATGTAATCTGATTTATCTTCCTTTATCGGCTTTCCTTTATTGGTAAACTAAAGTTCACCGGTCTGTCTACTACCTGAATTACATTTCAATGCAGCCAATGAAGTAAAAAATATATGGACCATAAATCTTTACTGCCATCCTCTCACTGCAGACTGAAAAAAACCACATCAGCTCTGCAACTAACACAACTGATCATGTATAGCCTGAGACTCCCATCAGATGAGACCAGCTACTATTTTCTGTTCAAATTTTTACTGATTTTCAGTGTTTCTGAGGGACCAGAAAAAATGTAAAATAAAGCATAGCCTATTGCTGGTGAAAAATCACATGGTGAAACCTTGTTACTTTTGTATGTTCAGGAAATGCTGTTCAACAGGATGACCTGGGACCCTTGACATTCAGCAAATGAAGCAACTCATCATCTTGCAGGATCCGCGAATGGGTTAGGACTTTAGTGGATATGAGGTGGTGACCCAGATGAGAGAATGCACTGACATGGTAACTAATAGTACACTCAGAGAGCAGACAAGCTCTCCTGTTTATTTCGCTTTAGACTGTAGGTAGTTAGATCAGACATTTGTGCCAAAGTAGTCTAGCAGCCAGTTCATGAAGTACTGATATGTATGATTGTGGATTGTGCTCCTGTATGTTGTGATTAAGTCAATATTTTTAATATCAGTTATGATTGTGGGTCAAATCATTTAATTTTGAAAGCAGCATTAAAATAAAAATTAGTTAGATTTGTTTAATAAATGAAGTTTCCTTGGACAGCAGAGCAGTGAGCTGGCACTCAGCACTGCTGAGTTCAGGTCCTGAACCAGGTCCTAATTATCACAGGTCACATCATTTCTCTTCTCTTGTCATTTTTTCACTGATAAATAGGGATAGCGCTACTGATCCCTACTAATAAGAACTTGTGGAGGAAATTGATAGTTTTATTCTATATGCCTCTTCCTTAATGGTGGTAGAACATTTTGCTTTGGTGTCTGTAATATTTTGTCTTGTACTCAAGATCATCCCAAAGACACAAATAAATAGTTGATAAAAAAAATAGTGTGTGGTATCCATCAAATAAGCAAAATCATCTGTTTTCAGAATAAAATACTTACTAGTTTTAAGTTTAGATCCTTCACTTTGGAGTGCATACCAGACATTTGACTGATTGCCTGAGAGGGAAAACACAATCTCTTCATTATGCTAATAATGAAGTAATAGAATTTCAATGAAAATTTTTTGACAAATGTCAATGATTATTTAATTTTCTAGTCAGTATAATCACGCTGATAATCGTTTTGAAACCAGTGTCACCATCACTTTCATACAGTTGTTCAGAGAAATAATTGCAGATGAAATAAAATGTTACACTGCACTGTCAGTCACCTTGTTTCAGCTTAAAAAGCCCCTTTCTAGAAAGCATGTTTTAATGCTTGGATAGGTGCAGGACTTCTGTGTGTAGGCCTGTAGTGGTGACAACGCATGTCAGAAGACAAAGGTGGTCTTTATTGCACTGGGGATTTGACTTTGAAGAGTTTTCTTACATATATCAGGGGGGAAGACATCAGGATTTCTGGCTCAAAAGGATGCATGTCTTAGGATGCCTGGGAACTTTTGTACTGGCTCTATGATACTGCCACACACTAGAGACTGTGGATGGCAAGAATTCTGAGAACTATAAATTCATATTCAGTGCTAAGATTATGCTTAGGTCTATTTTACATGTACAAACATACCTTTGGAACTGGAGTTTTGTCATTTTCTGCAGAGGTGAGCTGAACAAGTGAACCTACAAGTACAATATTTCCTCCCAGGTCCGTTTTTGATGATTGCTTCACAGACACAGATTATTTTCTGAAATAATAACCTAAAAGCCAGAAATAATGTGTTTCATTCTAGAAATCTCTATCATTTGTATAATGACTATAGGAAACTTACTCTCACTGACTTACTGCACAGAAGATGGGAGTTGTTTAAGTTTCTTTCAAATACTATTTTCCAGTGTGTAACAAGATGATGGAAAAAGTTGCTCATGCAACTTCAGCAGACCTTGAATAGTTGTTCAGGACAGCCTAAGTGGTGAGAAAGAAAACACCGAAGGAGGTTTGAATAATATAATGTATAAAAAAGGAACTACCATATATGTGAATCCTCTGATAAAAATAACCAAGTACTTAGCACTAGAGGATCTCGACATGGGTCATTAAGTATGTGGCAAAAAGCACTTGAGGTTAAAAAACAAAACAAAACAAACAAATAAAAAAACTAGAAATCATGAAGGTATGACTCAAACAATTGACAAAATAAGCCAGTGAGGGATACAGACTTTCGTCATTTTTACAAGGTATCTCCATGTAGCCTGGGGAAATAAAAATAATAATAATAAAAAAAAAAGACAAATAAAAAGATACTAAAAGTAAAGATGAAAGCCTGTAATAAATGACTAGAGACATTTCAAAAGATTTATATAGATGTATATGATATGTATTTAAAAATAAATAATCTCTGTTTAGTTTTAGTATTAAGAATTCTGTGTCTATTTTAAGTTTCCCTTGTTGGCAACCATAGAGACAATGGTCTCCAAATGGTCAGCAATAGTGACATAAGGGAGATTACGATCGCTGCTTCCAGAAGAAATATGTTACAGAAAACAGATACAAACACAGAAATAGATACAAATACTAAATGATCCAATTGTGTGGTTGTTACTGAATTAGAACTTATCTCACAGCTGTGAGATATCTGTGAGAAGTCAAGGATAAGCTTCTGCTGACTCCCACCAGACAAAATTCAGCCTATAATTTAGCAGGTGTCTTTTACAAACATCTAGAGCTAAATCATCGGAAAATCTGGTAGTTATTTACTGTGTCATGAAAGTGCACTGAATATATATTTTATTTTCCAGACTGACCTTTCAAAACCAGGAGATTATTGGTATTCAAGACAGTAGGACACAGTAGGAGGTTATGGCTTTGTGTGATTCTTCCTGGATACTACTCTGTAATTTGGTATGGGAGAACAGAGCTGATGTCATGTTTTTGTTGTTGTTTGTTTACTTGTTTGTTTTTCTTTCTCTTTTTTTTCCTGTCTTTTGCATTCCGTAGAGATGAGACTGCCAAGCCTTGGGAGTGTGCCTAAGATCATAGACATGGATGGTCCAATATTTCCTCTTGTTTTCCATGAAGTAGGGAATCACCACAGTACATTGTTCATCTACCATATTACTGAAATGTACCTTGTGCTTTGAGCCTGTCTGATATATCTCATTACATTTTTTTCAATGGCCAGTACACAGAATAACAGGTCATTTTGTTAGCAGAGCTGCACATCTTCATGTAAACCATTGTACTTTTAGGAATTTTCACAGAATGTATTCATTTGGAATGAAGAATTCATCATATATAGGAAGCTGTGAATCATCTTTATCAAATTACTTAAAGTTTCATTCTCAGTTCAGATTTTTTTTTATCATGTTCTTTTTCTGCTGTAAGTACAGAGAATCTGAACATTTTTATTTTGGAAAGATAATGTCTTGAGCTCAGAAGTCTGACTTGTTTTGCTTGGTTTGGAACATATGGTATATCTGGAGACTGGACACATTAAATCACCAACTGGCAAACATTTGATTACTGGCACTACTAATCCAGTCAGGAATTAATCAAAAAGATTTCAGTTCACCCAATTATAAGTTTCCAAGCAACCTAAAAAATTATTACAGACTTTTACCCCTCAAACACCACTTATGCTTTAAATATTTATTTATTACATTTATGCAAAATTATAAAATAGTAATTCTTGTCTGGGGCTATATCAGAGAAACATTAAATTCACTTGTAATGTTTGGTTTTGCTGATTCTTCCAGAGAGAGCCCAGTATGTTGATGAATAGCAAATTATCTACAGATAAGTCATGACCCAACTCCAGCTACCCTGGGTAAGGTTTGAGGTCCTGTTGAGTTATGATGATATGTCTTGTGTTTTGTTCTAACATAAATTGAGAAGGGGGGGGGGGGGTGTTGAGAAAGAGAGAGAGAGAGAGAGAAAGAGAAAAACAGAGAAAGGAGACAATCTCCCTCCCCCCCAACCCCATGAGATCTTCTTCAGAATACTCCTTAAATGAGTCTAGGGTCTTGAGTGGTTGCCAGGCCCCCACTAATGTTATGATCAAATATTTTGTCTCTTACAAAATGTTTACTATTTTTTTTTTCCCCTGGTAAATGAGAGTATGACAAACCTCAATCTCATTCACGCAAATATTCACAGAGCAGAATTATTTTTCCCACAATGCTGAACTCTGCCCAACTTCTGCAGTATCACAAAGTAGGTAGAAATTTTAAGTTGCTTTGAAGCCAAGAATTAAAGAGCTGACAACTGAAGAGAAGCATAGGATTTATTATAAAATGCAATTGTAGATATTCAAGCAGCTGAAGATTAGATTAAGTGCTTTTTTTTTCCCCCTTTTTGTTCTACCTTTCCTACCGTCACCTCTCTCACACTATGTATTTTTGTAAAAAGCAGTTCAATGCCTGTCCTCTGCGCATCTTAATCTACCAATTTTAGAGCATTTGAAAAAAAAAAAGACTTGAAAGCTGCAGGTGTGGATTGCCTTAGACAAATGTACTTACTGATGAAAAAATGACTCTTGGCAGCCATTGCTAGCGTAGACTTTCCATAGAGGACAGTCATTTGTCTGATCAATCTGCTGTCAGATCACTGCTCAACACAACTGCCATTTAACAGAAGATTTCTGTTCCTGTGGCAGTGATAGCAGAAGGCAATACCACTATTTGCTGCATCTATTGAATTTATAGGAAGGTTATTAAGGTTATTAAAAGAATATATTAATGAATCGTTTGTTTGAATTATCTCTGGTCTCACTATTGATGAGATGAAATTAAAGGGGATGTTATGTCCATCTGATGTGCCTTGGGATAATGACTGAAAATAGATGTCTTGTAGTTAAAACACAGATTTTTGAACATGAATGTAAATCCTGGTTTCTTATATCGTAGGACAGCAAACAAACAAATCAATCCTTTATACTGTGAAATAATAATGATGACGATGATAATAAATAAATAATAAAACCAGTAAAACCCTGGTGTATCTTCAAATGCATTAATTGGAGTGAATTGTTACTTTTTACAAAGACGCTACTCAGTGAACTCGAATATCCAGTGTACAACTACTTATGTCTGCAGCACCTTTCGCAAACTCATCTAGAACAGTTTCTTGCTGATTTTAAGCTCTGCAATCAAAACGATTTTCAGCTTTACTCAGGCAGTTTAACTTTTGCACCTTGTAGACACACTCCATTTATATCAAGGGACATGAGATAAAGCATTTTGTGAAAGAAGCAGCTATGGAAGTTCACCACTAAAGGGTTTGTGATCTCAAAAATTCATATTTTTCATTACTTTCATATCCATTTTTCTATATTTTGCAAGGGCATAAATGCGTAAATTTGTAGGTAGTGTTGGTACAATTAAAGGGACCACCTTTGCAGTATATAGATCAGGAACATTTAATTGCAATTGTGATACTAGAAGTTCTATGTCCTTTCTAAAACATCTTTACTCCAGGGCAACATCTTCAGTCACAGGGAGTCATCTGAGTTATAGCATTGTGAGAGTTTTGATGAAATAGATATAAATATTTTTAGACTACAGATTGAAATGCTCCTCTATTAAGTGCAAGTAATTGATGAACACGGAGGGCTGTGCAGAAACCCAGGGGAAAAATCTACCAGTTGATGAAGTTTTTGTCCTTATGTCTTCACAAATGGTAGTTTAACTTTCTTCTGAAGTTCAGTGTTAGTAAGGGAACTGCAATTACTTCCTGAAGAACATCCTGATTTCTCAGTAGATCAATTCATTTGCTCTTCTCCTAGAGCATATCTTTTTCCCTTAAGTATTATTTACATTCTATTTTTCCACTGAGTCACTTTTTCTTTTGTTGCTGATAGTGAAATCCATTTGTTGAACTAAACAGAGTGACTGAATTTCCTGCAGATCACAGCTGCAGTAGTTTTTAATGAAGTCTTTTATTTAAGTTTCACAGCAAGAAGACAGTTAAAAGGTCAAGAACAACAAGAAAGCTCTGCATTTCACTGACATTTAAGGCCTTCCTAATTTTACACAGCTGCTAATTTCAAAGCACTGTATCATTCTTCCTGAGGAGTGGAAATCGCACTTTCCTGTGAGCATCCGACAGAATGCTGGAGCATTTTCATGTTTTGTGACCAGATACTTTGCAATTGAAATGAGATTTTCATGTAAATTTTGGTATTATTAGAAGAAGGAAAGCAAGGACAATGTCTGTACTTCTCTAGGGGAATCCAGGAGTACTTCCAAGATCACACTGGCCTGGCTGCCTTAGATGCGCATTCTGGCAGGATACCTAAACATGGCCAAGATCTTTCCTCCATCTCTTCTTTTCAGACAGCAGCATTGGGTGCCCAGGCCTGTGAGGAGCCAGGACATTTCCCAGTAAGCCAAGTTTGGACATGGTCTCTGAATGTCACAGTATGGCAATAGCCTGGCAAATTAATTTGGACCAGAGTGTCTCAGAAGGCTGGCCAACCTTACAGATATCTCATGAGTAGATCTTGGGAAGCGAAAGGTAGTTTAGAGCCTTTCTTTTTCTCTGAAAAACTGGGCAGTAGACAAGCCATAGAAGGAGCAGCACCAGATGAGGAAGATAAAGTCATATTAAAGACTCACTGGCCACACCTGCCTCTTGAGCATAGCAATATAGAAACTGAAAAACAGGCCACTTCTTAAGTATTTTAGCCATACCTCTGGTAAAATAGCACAACAGAGATTGCTGAGTTCATCTGATTTTAATTTCAAGAACATTTTAAAATCAGAGCCCTGGAGATGTTTCTATTTCAAAATAAAAACTTGAGTGTGTATAGATATTACTGGAGGTAGTGTTATTGTCACTTAATAAAGTAGTGCTAATCTAATTCAAGTAGTATAGGAGATGATAAGCACTTGCATATGCATTGATATCACTAGAGGCAGCATTACTGTCACTTAATAAAGCAGTGATAATTTAATTTAGGAAATATAGGAGATGATAAGCATGAGGTTGGCTGTTTGTTTTTGTTATGATCATTTATTTTGGCAAGTAATTTAAATAGTTTAGGACCTGGAGCATGGCTAATTTGCATATCAGCCATACATGTAGGTAATGAATGAGCTCTAGGAAGATGTTTGTAACTTTATCACAGCGATAACATTTCTATTTTCATAGGCTAGCAACATTCCAGATATTTCAGATTTATTGACATCTCTTAACAAACTCTGTGCATTTAAATCTGGGTAATACCCCATATAAGACCTATCATCAAAGAGGTGGAATAGAATTATGCAGTGTATTTATTCTGCTAATTGCACAGAAGTAGTACATATATAAATTTGATTCATTTTGCTCACAATTAAAATTGTCATTTTTTTGTTGTCATACTATGCAACTAGCTAAGATGAAAAATAACAAAGTTTTTTTTCAGTGGAATACAGTTATCCAACTCTCTACTTACCAGGACGTTGGAGTCAGTCTGTCTGATACTGATCATTGTTTTTGATAATTTCCCATGATCAAAATGTGATATTTCGATGTTTTGTAGGCTAAAGAAAGGAGCTCAGAGCAGAATGACCCCTTTCTTACAACTTCCTAGGGCTTTCCAGAGCACTCCAAGGTGCTGCCCCAGGACTCCTCTCCAGGAACTTCCATCTCTCAGCAGGAATTCTGAAACTGAGTTGTGCTGCAGTGGGCAAAGAATTGTGGAGAACATTGCTCAATCACCTTTCCTTAAGACATAGGACAGCTCTCCTGAACCCATCAGACATTTGTCTTGGCATCAGCGCACTTTTCATACTCAGCAACAGCAAGTTTTTCCTGCAGGTGCATGATATGTCTGGGAAAAGTTGAGCAGAGCAGACAGAGACCAGACATGTTCCTTATTGTATGTATGGTCTGCAAGAAGGAGCCACTCTCAGAAGAGGATCTTTGCTCTCAGCCAAGAGGACTGTGCATCAGAGATTATTCATACCTTAAAAAATATCAAGCAGTGCAGTTCTTTGTGTAAAGCAAGGCTTGTGTTACCATTTGATACTTTCTGAGAAGGATTTGGCTGTATAAAAGTGTGGTAAACACTACAGTTAATTAGATGCCTGCATCTGCACATTTAGTTAAATATGTAGTCAGATATTGGCTCCAGCCACAAAAATCTTGTAAACAAAGTCATTGAAGATATGTGAAGTGTTTGGGTGAAGATCCTTATATAACAAGATTACCCAACCGAAACCTTCTAAATTCTAAATGAGCAAGAAAATCAAAACAAGAAATAAATTCTACCCAGACTCCAATGACAAGGAAAAATGATTATTACAAAATAGTATTAATTTTGCTCACTTGCCACCATTATGTATACAAACACAGTAAAACCTCCTTCAATGTAATTTGATATGAACTATGAATTTATGATATCTGTATTATTAATCAGTGATTATGTCATACCAGTAAAGCTAGTTTCTGAAAAACTTTTCAAAGTGGGAATATGCTATTTGTTTTGTAATTGTGTACAAAAAAAGCAAAACAATTTTTGTTCTTCACTCTGCCATCCCCCCTTCTCCCAAATTTCTGTCCCATTGTTAAAGAGTAACAAAAATCCTTATTAACTTTTGCATTGCAGCTTGTCACGTACTCAGTTTTGAACCTAGCTTTCCTTTTCACAAAAACGGGGATGTGCAAGCTCGTATGTGACACAGTTCTGACAGTCTCCTCAAAATCTGTCTCTTTTCAACATGTTTGGAGGAAAGAAGCAGAGTGTAGCTGTCCTGACAGTGTCTTATGACCTTCAATATTTAATTTCCTTGAAAAAACGTGCGCCAGACAGGGCCAGAACATAAGAATGAGCATTGGATCTCCATCATCAACTTGGACAAATTGTTAATGATGTCCACAGCCTTGTTATGGGTTATGCCAGATGGGACGGCTCTGGGGGCTTCGCTAGCACAGGCTGCAGGCTGCAGGTCACTCCCAGAATGCAGGCTGGATGAGGCCAAAACAGCTAGAGTCTGAGTGAATTCACTGGTGTTAATGTGGGTAGTTAGTGCCAGCTGGCTTCTGGTTCAGAGAATGGGCCTTGGTGCTATTTGCTGCATGTTAATCTGTGCCATTGATATTATCCATGTGTGGAAGAAGGATAAAACCCATTTTCCTTTCATCATTTATCCTAGCAGATAAGAAGGAAGAGGATTGCTCAGAAATGTTATATGTAAAATAGATAGAGTATTGGCCAGGGAAAATGTATTTCTGCCATGCCTTCTGGCTGTGTGAGTGTCGTGAATGGAAAGCAACTACATTATACTACACTTATAGGAGAGAAGCTAGAATACATTTATTGAGATAATATGGATACAATGTAATGATTTAACAAAGTGTAATTGTAACTAAGGCAGTGACATAAGATTTGAGATGGTTGGATATACTTGATCATTCACTGTAAGCTTAAATACACACAAACAGGAGGCTCTCCTGTTGAGTCATGAGGTTCAGAGTGGACCCCCTTGCTTCCTAAACTCCTTGAAGGGATTGTGTGTGTACAGTCAACCTGAGATATAATCTTAGTGAAGCTAGCAAAGCTTACAATGTTAGTGAGGATAACAAAGCCTAAAACAAACTATTAGTCACAAAGGGGCTGCACTGAAAAGTAGTCTGATATCAAAGTGCAAGAAAACTTTGCACGGGCATAACCTTGAGAGGTATCCCTGCTCTAGGAGAGATCTTGCCATGCAGTCAGCTGCTGTGCAGGAGAGCTCAAAGAGGGCTTTTGGGTTCCTCACTGTGGGAGTGAGACAGTTGACTCAGTCAAGGGTCACCTTTTAGGTGCATGTTCAATTGGTCCTCAGCTGTTGAATCAGGGTTTGCTATCAGTTCTTTCAAGTCCCTGTTTGAGACAGACTTGTGGTCATTAATCTGTTTTAGCAAGTGTTATCAGTACTGTTGTTCATTGTCTTCCTGTGCAGGCCTTGTGAGTAATGCCAGGCCAAAGGGAGTCGAGGGAAGAAACCAGTTTGGAGGGGGGGAGGGAGCACAGGGATCACACCATCACAGCAGGTCTGAGAATGCTTCCAAAATACTCTGTGGCTGTCATTAGTTGCAGTGGTGTTGTTTTTTGGTGTTTATCTCAGAAATGCAACTGAAGGGAGAACGATGCTTTCCTGGACGTGCAAATTACTATACAATGATAAATAGGGTGAAAAATATTATATATATATATATAAAATATATGTAAAAATATATATTATATATAAATATATATATATAATATAATATTACTTCATATTATATACTATATTTCTACTTTTTTTTTTTCTATTAGTATTTATTTATGTATTGTATATTAGACTTGAAAATTGTAGAATGAAGGACCTATATATTGTAGCAATGGTTCTGAGATAACCATAAAAGGACAAAAAATGACAGTAGTGAAGCTAATCTTGTCAAGCTGACTGGGGTAGGAAGGCCCTTCAAAGGGGTCTGGACAAGGTGGATAGCTGAGATGAGGACAATGGGATGAAGTTCAACAAGATACTGAAGTTCAAAGTACTTGTACTTTGGCCGCAATAACCCCAGGCAACACTACATGCTTGGGATAGAATGTCTAATGGATATGCAGGTATTGGTCAGTGCTTAGCTGAACATGAGCCAGCAGTGCGCCCAGGTGGCCAAGAAGGCCAGTGGCATCCTGGCTTGTGTCAGAAACAGTGTTGCCAGCAGGAACAGGGAAATGATCGTCTCCCCGTACTCAGCTCTGATGAGGATGCACCTTGAGTACCGTGTTCAGTTCTGGGCCCCACACTACAGGAAATACACTTAGGCCCTGGAGCATGTTTAGAGTGGGGCAACAAAGCTGCTGAGGGATCTGGAGCACAAGTCTTATGATTCAAATTAGTAAACAAGCTCTGGCTCTAACTTCTCTTGTGATATGTTACTGAAAGAGAAGAAAAATATGTCTGCATGTTTGGAAGAAACTTCTTCCCTCTTGTTCATTCAGATCTAAAGTACTTTTCTTTGTAAATAAGTAAGTGAATCAGAAACTTGGTAAGAAGCTTCTTGGAATTTCTAATTGCTTTTCTGCAGTTGGCAGACACAGAATAGAAATGTAATAAATTTTATAAATTTTGACCCTGAAGCATAAAAGAAAGAAGAGTACAGCACTGAAAAGAGTACATGAGGGCACAACTCATGGTATCCAATATCAGGTCTTGAGACATTGGCTGCAGCTGAACACCAGGATGCCCAAATGAGCCAAAATGGGCAACTGTGTGGGACGAATGGAAATGTAAACTGTGCAATAGATGTATGCAGGGGAAAGGATGACAGGTCATTTTTAGTCATGTTTCAGCCCATGATTTTTATGTGGTGGTAGATCTTTGATCCTTTCAGATTTCATGGTCATTCTATGTACAGTGTATGCATGTCTCTGTTACTGTCTCCTACCTGAAGGCCATTTTCTTCCAGACTGAAAAACCAAAAATGTGCACAAAATACAGATGTATCAATCTTGGAATGGAAATAAATTCAGTACTTCTGGAAAAATTTAGCTAACTTGAAATATTGAGATGATTTTTCAGTGTTGTCCCACTAGAAAAAGACAGTTATACCAAGGTTTTAAAAGTATTTGTGGATGATTGGACCATCATTTCAACCATTCTAACTTAGATGAACAACTACAACAGAGAAGGAGGCTGTTACTGCTAGTACTGCTACTGACCTTCTTCCCACTCTCTAATTTCTCCTCATTGCTTCAATGAATGAGGACATAAAGTGATTACTCTACAATCTATCCATTAACTGCAGTTAATGGCATTGTCCTCTTCTTCAAGAGAAAACAGGAATGTAAAATTTACTTCATTGATTGCTTGTTATAACTATATGCAGGGTTTTTGTTTGTTTGTTTGTTTGTTTTGTTGTTTTGTCTGTAGTAAGTACTTAGTGAATAACACCAGATGCATAAACAAAGTTGCAATATCTTGGTTCACCGTCAGCCTGGGAACATTAGACTAGAATCCTTTCTCCTCACCAGAGCTTTTCCCTTGGCATTATTTGAAATGTTTCAAAACATAACAATTATATTTTTTTCTTTGTATATACTTACAAAAAATGAAAAAGAACAAAAATATTTATAGAAAAAGACAGGATTATAAAGTAACTGTAGTCTGAATCAAGGTTAATGGCCTGAGAACGTGTAGCTACATTCCTACCTGCTGTGTTATTGTTGTGTTTTCCTGTGCTTTTGGTGAGTTGAGAAATTGCTAAATCTGTCATAATAAAAGGTAACAAACTGTACTGTTATGGACTTCAGACAAACTTCTGCATCGTGCATCAATTTTTGTCCTGGATTGTTTTTCTTTACTTGGCACAAGGACTTGTCAGAAAAGACTTGCCTAGGACAAGCCAGTTACCAAGACATACATAATGTATGAATGTTTCTGGCTTTTAAGCCAGAAACTGGCAGGACTGGTGGTGAGGCTACTGCTAGCTGTGTTCTACATATTGCCAAATCTGAAATACCTGAACAGCAAAGGTGAACTCAGGTTGGATATTTTTGTTCCCTAAGATCAGAAAGTTATGGTACTCCATTAAATAAAAAGCAAGTGAAAGAGAGACAATACTTACATGAAAAAATGTGAACAACTATACTGATTTATATGACATGTTATTATACTTGTTGCTATGCGAATATTAGGATGCAGCAGCAGAAAGGAATTTTTATTCTACACGTTGACTTGCATTTTGGTTTGCCTCCTTGAATTATTTGACCTTATACATTTGAAAAAGTCTCAGCAAGTTCTGCAAGTCCATTGGAACAACTCAAATCAGTTATGCTCACCCTGCTGACCTGCAGTGATTTTCAAATGTTTTACCCACTTTAGTTGCTAAGAGTGGATAAGAAGATGAAGAGGAAATTCTTTGTCTGGTAACTGTGATCTAAACTGGTTTCAGCTTGACATCAAAAAGTAGCATTCACTTACCTAGAAAGAAACTGAGAGCTACAGAGGACTACAGTCTGAGAGGGAGGGAAGGAACTGCAACAATAAAAGCAATCAATTCTACTTCTTAGTCCAAGTATATTTTAGTTGTACTAGTGTACAATGGCAGAGTAAAATTCCAATCCAAATATTCATTCAGGTTTGGAAACCATATTTTTAATAATTTTTTTAAAGTTAAAATATGCTTCATCCAGATATTTGAGTCATCTCCGGTTTTAATTTATATTTTGCTTTGTTTATAACATGAAGTAGGAGAAAAAGCCAGAACCAGATGTGAGTGTTTCAAAGTGTAGTTAAAACTGAAATTTGCTGTTCTAAGGATGAGAGGCTAAGGTAACTGGTTTCCCATGGGAACGTGAACGTGTTTCAGTATTTCTTATCTCTTCCTGCCTACAGGAGAGTCCAGAGTAAAGAAGGAATAGTTTGAGAAGCAGACATCTATGGCAGCTATTTGATGAGGTAAAGAGCACAGCTGACATCTCCAGTCATGATAGCGTAGGACAGATTCTGTTCCCTCAGAGACATGGCTTTCCTCTTTTTAGACTCAACTGGTAAGAAAGGTGGCACAGAGACGTGTGAAATGAGACTTGCAGCTCCTTTTAAACCATCCCACAGTCCAAGTGGGGTTCGGTCCTCAGACTGCTGCAGAAAATGTTTGTTTTGATTGTTCATTTGGAATTATTAGGAAACCATGATTCCAAATGGGTATTTATTCTCTTGATTCTGAAGGACTTGTTTTGAGAATGGAGATGTCTACTTAGATCTCTATCATCAACAAAGAAGGCATATCAGCACATAAGCCAACAGTTAAGTCTAAAAATCTAGTATACTATCAAAAGAAAGAGACAGAAGATGAGTGAGGCTTTTTATGTTATATCTGATTTTGAAAGGCATGGTGTTTATGCTTCTTTCCATATACTGTAATGCATATTCCAGGTGAAAAGCAACAAACTAACAAAGAGACAAACTGGAAAGCCTAAACACTCCCATGGCAAAAACTCACATCATGCATTGTTCAGATAAATGTTTAGTAGCAATCGAAGAATACCTTCCTGTACTAGCTCTACAGGCCTATTTTTAATCCCATCTAACACAATCAACACTTATCATTTATCTGTTTAATGCTCATTTTCCCAAACAAAGTTAAATACACTCCTGTTTCTGCCACTGTCCTCAGTAATCAGACATTAACAAAGGGAAGACACAGGTGTTCTGAATAATTACCTTCTTTTATTGTTCACCCCTGGTTTTGATCACTTACCATCAAGCCTGTTGTTTAGATAGCATGGACCACTTGTAACCTACCTAAAGAAGCGATACCCATATCACAGATGAAAAAAAGATGGAATACAGAATTATTTTTATTCATAAGTTTAGAAATGGTCATCATAAAAAGGAGAACATATTATTAGAATTGGATACCAACACTAGATTGTGTGCTAGCTAATGGAAATGATTCTTTTTAGCAGTGCAAAGTAATTGTGTAATGTAGCTATGCAGTAGCTTAATTTTTTCTCTGCTGTGCTATACTAGCTTTGTATAACAACCTTTAATGTTTCACAGTGTTTTTCAACTTGAATAATTTATGCTTTTTCTTTTTTCTTTTCTTTTCCTTTTTTTTTTTTTTTCCCCTCCAGTGAATCTAGTACTAATAGCACACAGATGTTGTCAGGGGATGCTTTATCCTAATGTCTCCTTTTGTTTTATTCAGTAGAATATTATTCCTCTGATATGTTCAATTACAGTAACTCAGGGAAAAATAACTGCAGCAAATACTATTATGTGGTACACAGAGAGTGTCAAGGCAGACATACAAACATGAGAAGTTTAGCTGAGTGGCCCTTGATTTCAATATTCTCCATATTCTTTCTTTTTTCTGTGGAAATGTTTATCTGTGCTACTTTCTTTCTTCTGCCCTATGCTTGCATTGCTACTTCTAATTCAGAAAGAGCATTTCTTTGTCTTGTGTTCATATAAAAAGATAACATTTTCTTCATCTGGTGCTTTACTTCCATGGCAATATTATTTCTTCAACAGTATTTTCTTCGTTCTCTTTCTGTATTCTTGTTTTCCATCTGTAGGTATTCTCAGATCCTGCACCGAAGATAGTCTGATTTACTGAGCGCATACCTGATTACACTGCTGCTCTGATGGTAAAATGATAGGTTTTTTAGCTTTTCTGTATTTGTGGGATGAAGGAATGGAAAAAAAATGTGAAGAAAATAAGTTCAACCTGTCTTTGTTGCTATATTATCATGGAGGTCAGGCATAGGAACACCCACACACTGAGAAGTGCTGCCCAAACTCGCCCAGCATATCTGCTTTGCCTTGCCCATCCCATAGAAGCCCCTTTCTGAGCTCTATCTCTAAATGTCTCTGTGGCTGGAAGAACAGCAGGTAGCCCATGAAATTGTATCTGAATGGGTATATGAATTTTCATGAATCTGCATCTTCACATAACCTTTTAAAAAAAACAGAGGTAAGAAGGGTAGAAAGTAAATGGAGGATTTTATGGAATATAATGTATAATGGTAATGACAGATGATATACTGAGACGTGATGAGAGCAGGTTGTCAAGGGTCAGAGGCAAAGGCCTGGAAAAAGTGAGGCCATATGTTAGAGATGCCACATACACACAGAAATTGTAGTGCTACTTTCTGTTATTGGAAGCCCAATTTGAGCATCAAAATCCAGTGGTACTTTCTGAATGCCTAATTCTCCTGTCAGAGGATGTGCATTCTTGCTCATGCATTTCTTTCAGACCTTTTCTCATTCCCTCCCCACTCCAAGATGCTGTCCTGTCTTTTCTTAGTTGGATACCTTGTGTATCTTATATGATCCATCCTGTTTCTTTAAACAAACATAAGTCAGCAGCCCTGGGAAATACAGCAACTAGCACTCTGGCAATGATTGCTTTCAGTGACGCATCAGCCCCATCCTGATAATCATGGGGACAGTGCATTCCTGCTGTGCTTCCAGGTACTTTCACAGGCTACAGACAATGCCTAATGCTGACACGTTCACAGATCGTGCTTAAAAATCTCAAGGTTTTTATACAACTCTGAATGCAAAAACATTTGTGTGAATCAGATTTATATATATGAAAGAGAAATATTTAATTCTCTTATTCTTCCTGTTCTGAAATGCAATTCAAAATCTCACTGAACCATATGGGAACTGGGTTATACACCTAAGGAGAACAAAGAAGAACATGCTAAATCAGATGCAGACAATAAGAGTTTCTGAGATCTATTTGAACACGTGGGAAATTGATCACGTTGATGATAATAAACCACAACTGGGGAAAAAAAAAAAAAAAGAAAAAGAAAGGCATGTGAGAGAAGAAAAGTTTTTCATTTTGCTCTGGGCAAAAACTACAAAAAAAGAGCTTTTTCCTTTTTAGCTCAGAAGGAATAAAGTCACCCAAAAAATCACATTAGGAAAGCATAAAAGCAAAGCCTGAATCAAATACATGAAGGATCACATGAAAATGAAATTTTCCAAACTAATACAAAATCAGACATGGAAGAAATGTACTGCTATTTTACGTGAAAGCTTATGTGACCCCGCCTGATTGCCAATATTTTACATGTCTGTCATAAATATCGTATAGATCTGCCCCCCCAGAAAGCTTTTCTCAATCATGTGGTGGTTGTATGACAAATTCCAACTGAAAACCTCAAGTGACTCAAAATGTTAAATACATTATTTTCATCCATAAAACAAAATATTAGTTATTTAGTATCATACCTCAACAAAGAGAAAGCAAGAAATTAGGAGCAGAAAATAATTCTCAGCTCCAATTCTGGAAAACAGCCTTCCTGCAGAATATTTCTTTGCGTGGAAAAAGAAGCACTGGGCATGTGAACTGGAAAGGGGTCATGTCGCAGTGGGCCATTAAAAGATACCATAAAGCAAAACTGTCTTTGAGGGTAGCTATAGCCTTAGATTCTGTCTTTCCACTTGGGCCAACAGTTCATTATCTAGTAGTCATTACAGGAGAAATGCATTTTGTCTCAGAATGATTTTATTAAAGATGTTTCATTTAAAAGCACACAACATTTTTATATTCTGTCTTTCCCACATGTAGAACAAAACATAGGCTTCCTGACCAAATGGCATATTTAGGCTCACAGAACACGGCTATGGCAGAGCAAATGCGACCTCCCAAAAGCAGATGACAATGCCAATACTGCCCATTTCCAGTAAGAACATCTTTGCTCTGAAGGTACAAAACATTAACAAAAACATTAACATTTCTCATCTGACCCTCATAAGATTTAACCAGCTGCAGAGAAGCTTTCCTATCTTTCAGAGTTTTATATGTAGCCCAGGCTTGCTAAATCTACATGTGAATAAATTTTGAATTAAAATAGAGACAAAAACAAGTGTGTTCAGAGTATGGGGAAGGAACTTGAGAAGAAACTGTTACTTCAGAACATAGAATCATGGGAAAAATATGTACTTTCAAAATATATGAGACTCTTCTTCAAGAGTTTCTGATTTTTTCCTAGTTATAACTTGAATTTAAGAATTGAGAGGTTGTAAGAGCGAGCCTGAGCTAGCTATCACATTTTTCTCATTGCTGAGACAGTTTAAGAACAAACTTATGATCCCTTCAACTTTGAAAATGAGAGCAAATTCATTGCTGTCTGTGCTAGGAGGGAAACACAGTAAATTCTACTAATTTAGAAATTTAGTTAATTTAGAAATAAGGCTTTATATTGTAAGATGTATTATTTTATCACAAGAAAACGCATAAGTTTTGGTAAATAAGCATTTAAAGTAATTATAACATGTGAAAGAATTAGAATAGGATGAACTTAGATCTAACCTTTGTATATAGCTGACTTGAGATGGTGAAGTGCACTTGTATCCATCAGGGACTGAAAAAAATTTCAAGTTACCTAAAATAGCCAAGTGTTTCTAGGAAGATGTAAAATTTGTCATTAAAAACAAAACAAAACAAAAACAGACTCCAGACTTGGCAAAGGCATTGTACCTTAAGAATACTGCAGTTCTGCAAAAAGAATCTTAATAGTTTGTTTTATTGCTATGCTCTATTGCAAACAAGCTTGAAATAGTCATTGCTGGATTATAGCATTAAACAGAAGAGAAAGCCTATTCCTTCGCAGATCCCTTTCCTCCTAAAACGCTGGAAGGTTCTGTAGCTAAAAGAGCTGCAGAATGCAAATGTTTAACCATTTTGCTACATTCTAAAGTGTAGGTCACTGCTGCTCAGCTGAATTGGCTTCTGAGCTGCAGGGCACAATTAGACATACAGTGTTGCCTTTTTCATTCAAATTGTTGAAATAATTGTTTTTAGCAGGCTACAATACAGTTGGACAAAGCAGTTCCTATAGATGAGTAATGGGGCCCATGAGCTAATGAAATGCTTATTACAAACACAAAAGTTACTGCAGTGACAATTACCCTTCAAGACCTCAGTAGGGAGAGAAGGAAAAGAGAAGTTAAATTAGGTAAAAGAGAATCAATTGCAGTGAACTTTGTGTCACTAAATGAAAGACTAGTTTGGGCTTGTGGAAAATTGATCAGCAGAACATATTTTTATTATCATCAGGTAATCATATTGGTGTTAGTTTGCAGGCAAATGCCACTGGATAGTAGATGAGTTTCATATGACCACATTTGGAAGAAGACTTAGGGAGCAAATTGGTCTTTGAAAGTAAATTACCCAGACATGCTCCTAAAGCACGCACTTCTTAGCTACAAAGCATCTTTTCTCAGGAAGGAAATAAATAATACACTTCTCTGCTAGCTGGGTGAAAAGGTAAGAGGAGTTAAAACTTAGAAAATGCTGTAGGTACTATACATTTGCTCTATAGATAGACCTGTGAGAAACAGATACTAGGAGATATGTATTGAAACTGGTTGGATTTTGAATGTCAAAGGCTCTAACTGGCTCTTTTTGAGGTTCAGTTCTGTGAGGCCCTTCTGCTCAGAGTCCACTCCTCGGTGGACTGCAGAGATGTCTCAAGACCCTTCTGAGAGGAGTTGCACAGTGACATCCACCCCTGCATCAAGCCAGAGCTAACACCTGCAGCCACTCCAGAGGGCTCCTTTACTCTGGCTTAGTTCCAAGTAGCTGCACTAATGAGCCACCAGCTGTCACACAGCCAAGTTGCCATACACTGACCTGTCCACAAGATGCACTTCATTAGCCAGACCCAGCATGTGAAGGAGCTGGACTGCTGAAGCTGGAAATGAGGAGGCTCAAGGGAATCTCATCAATATATAAAAAAATATATATTTATATAATATATGTAAATAAATAAATATATATATATCAATACCTGAAGGAAGGATGCAATGAAGATGGAGCCAAGCTCTTTTCAGTAGCAGTGACAGGACAAGAGGCAATTGGCATATTGGAAATTAAATCTGAATATTGGGAAGTACTTCTGTGCTGTGTGGGTGACCAAGCACTGACACCACTTGCCCAGAGAGTCTGTGGAGTGTCCTCCTTGCAGAAATTAAAAATCCAGCTGAACATTGTCCTGAAACCTTTTCAGGGTGTTCCTGAGGAACAGGGTATTTCTCAGGGTATTGTTTGAGCATAGGAAGTGGACCGGTTGGCATGCAGAGGCCCTTTATTTAAACCATTCTGTGGTTCTGTTATTCTGTGAAACTGCATCTATTGCTGATATAGTGGAAGAGAAATGAAAGCTAACTGGGAGTAGAGAGACTGACCTAGCTCCTCTTGTCTTCCCAATCCACCCCATTTGAAGCTGTATCTGGCTTGGGCTGTCTCAGTTGGTGGTTTGCATGAGGTTGTGTACTCGTTAATCAAGCAATCGGTGTATGTGCCTTAAGAACTCATCTGATAGAATATATTCTTTGTATGAAAAATACTACCAGCTCTGCTAATAAACTGGTTGCTTATACATTTGTAATTGTCATGCGTGCTTCATTGTGCTGCTGGTCTTTATCTCAAGAGCTGTGGGCAGTTCTGGAGAGGTGAACTAAATTTTATATAATTTAAGCCAACATTACTTGTTGCTAACCAGGAAGGGTTATTATGAAACTATAAAGACTCTTCATAAAATGCAGTAGATCAAGTCCAAAGCAAAATAATTCCGCTGCAATTTGCTGCCTTTTTCTTTTTTCCCTTGTTTATAACTGGATAGTGCTACTTAAGGTTGTTTATTCTAAGTACATTAGGTTATCTCCTTCAAAGGGTACCAGGGTCTGTCTTGGGACCAGGTCTTCAACATCTTTATCAATGACATAGATAGTGGGACTGAGAGTACCCTTAGCAAGTTTGCAGATGACACCAAGCTGTGTGGTGCAGTTGATACAACAGAGGGAAGGGACAGCATCCAGAGGTACTTGGGCAGTCTTGAATATTTGAGCCAACATGAACCTAATGAAATTCAACAAGGCCAAGTGCAAGATATGTTGCAATCCCAGGTACATATACTGGAAGAACAATTCACTGACAGTAGTCCTGAAGAGAAGTTGTTGGGGATCCTGATTATTTGTATAATCAATAGATATCAAGAAGCTACAATCACAAAATAAACAAGAGAGTTAGGTGAAGTGGACTATGATAACAAGAGAGAATAAACGGAAGGCTTACCCTTATGCTAGGCTCACCACAAAACACCAGAAGGAGGGATCTCCAGACGAGATCCTTCCCCACTGGTAGCCAGCTCTTAAATAGGTCTAGGAGGGGTGGAGCCTGGCTCCGACTCTTCCAGCAGCGCAGATGAATTGCCTTCAGCTGTGCTGCTCTGGCTGACTCATGGCTTGCCTCAGGTGATCAATCAGAGGTTCAGGCTGTGACTCAGCAGTTCCCATACATTATTCTGTTTCTTTAGAAAGTTATTTTTATTAAAAATGATCACTACCAGATGGTTTCCAAAACTTTAAAGGGTTTCCCTTTTCCCAGACTAGAAAACCCTACAGAAGTTGAAACCATTGCAGAGGGCAGTTTCCTATCCAAAAGCAAAATTGTTTGAGACACCAAATCAGTTAGCAGGACCGAAGTTCATATAATGGAACTATTTAATTCTCATTTCAGTGACACTAATATACAGACAAAAAGTAGCTGTACTTATTTCTTTAATACCTTAGCTCTTAATGTTTTTCTTAGAATTTGAACTTACAAGATGCTGTGGGACAAGAGTGTCAACGGACTGCAGAACTTCTAACACACTCAGTAACCGTAAATTTTTTGCTGCCTTTGTTTGAAAACACATATGAAGTCTCAAGACTGAAATACGAAGGACTTCCATGAAATCACTTCCCTTCTTCTTAGTTAAATTTTCATTCTAACTACAGTACAAGTGTGGTTGCTGTCTTCAGTTTTCCTGTAGCAGTTTCTTACACTAGCAATTCACCATTTTCCATATTCCTTTTGACCATGCAGTTTGCGCTCTTCTTTATGTAAAACACAAAAACCATGACACATTAGAACGATCTCAAATAAACTAAACACAGATCTGTGAAACTTGTTCCTTGTTTTGTAAGATTTTCAAGCTGACATCCAGATCAGTTTCACACAAAATAGGCAAAACAATTTGTGCTGACATTTCTGCCAGGTGGGTTTGTGTGTTCTAAGGAGAGAAAAAGAGGGAGAGGGCTTATTTCAGTTTGTAATGCCAATGGATACTTCACAATCTTCTGTGATCACCGTTGTGGGATGTGAGCAGAGTCAGATTCTGAGATGACCCTTGCAATAGAAATGGTATGGATCCTTCTTAAAAAATTTTCTTCCAGGGGAAGGGATTTTCAAAAATAGTTTCATGGCTATCCCTAGAATACCTGCCTGTCTGCAGTAGATTCAGGGCTTTTAGTGGCTTTTTGCATTTATTTTAACATACATAAGCATTTCTTTATTTTATTTCCCTGAGAACCACTCAGTCTCCTGGCTGACCATGTGCACCTCAGCCCAATGTTTTGACTGTTTAGTCCTCTGTCCTCTAACAAACTACTTAAACTGCTTCATTCAGTCCTCAACAAGTACGCAACAGGAAACAGACACATACTTCTCCGAAAAGCTCATTAGACTTGACAACTTTCCCCTTTTACAAGAAGAGTTAGTACCCCTTGTGTAAGCAGAAGTGTACACTGATTGTGTAACTACTAACAGTGGATGAAGGGAAGTGAATGATGAATCTTGAACTTTGTCAAATGTAATGCTTGGTAGATTTATCCAGTTTACTTTTTTTTTTCCCCCTTTTTTTTCAACACTCACTAAGCAATAGAAAGATGAAGAAAGAGAACAACTTTTTTGGAATCATCATCATTAATGACAACCACTTGTTTTGCTTTCTATTTGTTATTTGACTTTTGGCCTTCTTATACCACTGAGGCTTGAATAATACATGTTTTTCATTGTTGTTCAGGGAGGACTACTGCTATAAAGAAAATACCTGAAGGGGTAAATAAGACATCTGAATCTTACCTGATAGCTTCCTCTCATCTCACACTGAGACCTGGACACCTACAATCAGCTTTAGGAAACTGAGCAGGAGATGAAAGATTACAAGGAAGCGGAGACGCAGAATCCTACTTCTAATATTCATGGTTTAGCAATATTTCCTAGCACTGTTTCCTGCCAGGGCCATTGGGAGTGCCTTCTGAGTTGTCAGAAAGACTACATTCTGCTTAGCTTCCTTTCACGTTTTCCTAAACTCATATCCAAATCTTTATGCAGTATCTGGCAGCATGTGAATAAATTAATTTCTATCTCATTTCCCTGTTACTGAAGGTCAGATTGCCCTAGAAGGAGGAATCATTGCAAGGAATATAAATGACTGTTGTGAACAAAACACATTTACTTTAATGAAGTAGAGGTTAAAATCGTATAAAGAGAAGCAGATAAAGTTTAGAGATGGACTTGGTAGCGTAAGGACTCGAAAATCCTATAGGCTTTCTCCAAAGTAAATAATCTATGATTGTATGATCCTATAAACGTGAAGAGGAAACAGATTACAATCAACTACTTGAGACTACAGCACAAAGCAAATAAATAAATAAGTATAGCCTCTTTCTGTGTATTTCTAGTATCTCCTTTGTATGCTTTAGGTTTTGTATGTAAGGGCACAAAAGCTATGCCTCAACAAAACTCCACTGATACATTAATTTTATATAATATTTACATTTTTAATCAAACTATAATTGGAAAAAAATAGTAAGTCAAAATTTCCATAGGTAATGTACACATATAATCACATGAGAAAAGATATTGTTCTTTTGAAGATAGTAGGCTATTAGTGTAACTGGTAAGAAAAGAAATTAAATTATCTTGTTTTGTGTGCCTGTGTGTTTGTGTGTAAAGGGAAGGTTCTTGGTTTTTTCTCTTAGCATCCCATTTGGAAAAACTTAAAGTTCTTACATGTACAAAACTTATAGCTTTTACATTGGCAGTTTAAGCTAATGTATAACAAAAAGTCTTAGGACATACTAAAAAATAGCCCCTTCTTTCATGAAACACTCTAGGAGTTCGTGGCTGCGTCAATACATGTCATTTTCAATGGTAGATAAAGGAAGCTTAAAAATAGGAAAGAGACATGCTATCTTTTCCACATTATGGTCTGGAAATACCAAAATATTGTCTCTGTCTCTTAAAAGTTACTATTGTGCCTGTCCAGAAGGATTTTGAACAGATTGAGAGTTTGTAGATTTACAATGTTAGGATTAAAAATAACTAAGGAAAACTTTTACAGAATTGTTTCATGGGGTTTTGTTAATCACTGAAATCAGAAATTTACTGGATAGTTTATTGCTATCATTTCCTGTCAGCACACATCAATCAAGATTTGGCAGGCAGGTTTTGTCCACTTTTCAACATCCTAGCTAAAAAGGCAGTGTGACAACGTGTAGCCTTTTCAAAGAGAAGAAAATTCAGAAATTTCAGTACAACATACCATCAAGTAGAAACAAAATACTAAATGAGTACCTTCAAAAAATGACAGTGATTTATCAAGGTAGTCAGTACACTTCTCCTGAAGCATTCCTGGTAAAGTTATTTTCTGTTGATTATTCTCTCTTCATTCTCCTGTCTTCAGGATTATTCCAGATTTACTGGAGTTGATTTATTTAAAAGTTTCAGTGAATACCAAGCAGTTTTTTTTAGTACATACAGCATTTAAGAGGTACAAAAGCACTGCAAACTTTTTAACTTGAAAGAGCCACAGATTATCTTTTATTTCTCTTTTCCTAGACCCCATATTAAAATACAACTTTTCCAATTCCAATGACAATGCTATTTTTCAGCAAAGTGAGAAAAGGTCTCAGGTACATGTTTTCTAGACTTTCAGATAACTTAATGACTACAGGTAATCTAGCATTCATCTGATGAAAATCAGCTGTCATTCTGCAAAATGCAGGAAGTTTTCAGCATAAATCAAATACAAATCAAATTGCTCATTCTTTCTTTCATTAACATTTCATAGAGTTACGAAAATGCTTTCATATGGTTTCACAATGAAAATATGCAAGGAGGAAATGTGATAAATCATTTAGTGTGTCGCAGTTAGAATGATGGAAATAGAGAGAATTCCTGAAATATTAGTATGTGCTTAACCAAAGACTGCACGCTCTCAGAAAGCTTGGAGACAATACTCCTTTGCCTGGGTATATCGAGATTTATGCTCTGCAAGCCATAAAAACTTGCTGAGAAAGCAGTAACCCTGAAGTTCAATGTATATTTTACTTTATTTTAATTCTTATCAGCCTTTCAGTGTTATCTCCTTGAGGTCCCACAGGCTGAAGTCTTGATCTTAAAAGAAACTGTGAAAAATCTTTGAGACTGTAGTTAAAAGAACAAAAATTCTAACAAAACACCCCGAGCAAACAGTAGCAGAACTCACCAATTAGAAGTTGTTCATAATGATGAAAACTTTGCCCTTTGGAGAGTATCAGTTGAGGAAATGAGGGAAAGAAATTGATTTCTTTTTAAGAATCTTCATTACATTTAAATTATTTTTCTCTGGAAGCTCATTTTCCATGCAGGCTCATTTTTAAGAGCAATATAATAGTGTTCTAAGCTACCACATTAAATTTTTCAGTTCATATTGCAAAAAGTTATAGATTTGAACACTGCTACAGCAGCTAACATTTTATAGAGTAGAAAGTTCTAGAGCTGTATCTAAATATATATGTATAAAATCTATATAGAGTTCTTACTGTAATACTCATAAATTTTAACAATAATCATGTGTTACCTATGCAGATATCCTAGACTGTGTATTATAAGAGTCACCATGTTAGGAAATTTATTTATTATTTATGTATTTCACTGTGGTTTTTTTGTGCGACTTCATGCAAAATACTTGAAGTCTTCCTGCATTCTTGCTTTATAGCAATTAGCTAATCAGTGAAGTAATCATCTCTGACCATTCCTTTTGTCCAAGCCTATTCAGACAAACTTCTTTTTGATATTTTGTAACCTTTTATAGGCTTATTCTCAGTTTTCACCTCTATGAGGCATCTCCTTATTTGTGAAGTTATACAGTTATTCAGATTCAACATATGATGCAAGAATTGAGTTAAACATCTAGATGGTGTAGCAGCAGAAATTAAAGTAGGATTTATACATTTATCTAAATGAGAAGAACATCACAATACTCTAGACTTCTGAGTCAGTATAAGTTATTAGTGCTTTGAGGCAAATCATTTTACAGCAAAATAAACTCTGAAATAAATAAACCCTCTTTTTTTCCTTTTTTTTTTTTTTTTTTTTTTTTTTTTTTAAAGTCTAAGTAGTACAATAAAAGATTTTGTAAATTAATGCTGTTTTGGAAACAAGGCAACTATGTAATATAAGCACAACTGACTGCCCATCTGTTTTCAGGACTTTCCAGGCATTCACCAGTATGTTACTAATGAATTTCTGTATACAGAACTGTAGGAAAAAGGACAGCCCTTATCATACATTTACAGACAGGAGAGTGATCAAGCAGTTCATTTGTTCACCATCTCCTAGGGAGTATGTGACAAAAATTAACCACACATACTTAAGTAGCAGTGTATTTCTTTAGCAAGACTTTTTTTTTCCCCTCTCAGTCACCTTCCTATAAAAGGACACCTTTTAAATTTAACCTTTCAAAACAATTTTGAATGTAAAATGTTTCATGAGAACCAGCTTTTTATTAATCATCTTTTTAGATCTTCTGCTGCTTGTGTGTGAAGGAGACTTTTAAAGGAATCTAACAGTAACAGATTATATATAGTTGATTTCCTATCAAAGACAATTTTTTTTACTATTACTCTCTTGGTTTTCATTGGATTTGAAACCTTGAAAAACAGTTTAAAAAACAGATTGGTTAGGAGAAAAAAAAATCTCAGCTGGAATGCAAACCTGGTGAGAACTTAATTGAAATCAACAGAGAATTAAATGAAGGAAGATATTTCAGTCTGAGTGACAAATTCAGTGTTTCAGAATGGTTTGTCTTATCATAATTGTTCTAGCTGTGATCCCTGAACCTAAGATATTTTCTCTGAGGATTTTATGCTTTTCAGCTACAGCAACACTAAGTTTTGTGTTTATGCAAGTAGATGAAGTCAAGATCCATATGGAGATACCATTCAGCCCTCAAGCTTGCTTTCTATTATTCAGCACACTAATCTTGTGTCTAAACTATCACAAGATCAGTAGTAACCCACACTAAACAGGCAAAACCCTCCATGACCATAATGTTCTGGTGAGTTCCTCACCATTTTTCACAATTAATATAAAGTGACTTTAAAATAATTTGCATGAATTGAAATGTTTCTATCCCTCATATTCCTTGTTATAACTAAGGTATTGTATTTTAACTTGCCCTGTAATGGATTTCAAATGCTATACTGATACTGAAAAAGATAACTTAATTTCCCTACAGATATTCAGGCTCCATGGTGCTCTGATGACTCTGTATATATCATGGTAATAACAGTGAATAAAAATGGACTGTTTGTAGACATAGTGATGGAGAAACAATGAATGAGTAACCTTTCCATGTTTAAGCTTTCCTTTGAACAAATAGATGGGATGAAAATATATTAGAAAAATGCAAAGGTAGAAATACGCAGACTAAAAAGGAAAAAAGTTTTGGAAAACCTGGTGAAATAAAACTAGCCATTTGGAACACTTATCATGTTGGGCAATGCAGCCTGGGATTTTTTTCTATTAAATCTTAAAAGTTATGGAATCTTTCATTCCCTACAGTCACCTGTATAGCTACATGTCTATAGTAAAGACTGACAGTCAGTTACTCTAAAATAAAGGATGTGCATGAGAGGATGGTGAGATCTGATGGTTTACAGCCACTCATATTTCTTGATTCTGCAAACAAAAAGAAGCAAAATGAGCAGTTGTTGTACTTGGTAAGCGTAAACACAGTGTGACTGTGAGAGATATGCAACTTAATGGGTGTTTCGCTGTTGTTACACCACAGTGATACAGAAAGTCAGCACTGCCTTGAGCAATGGCCTGGAATCCCTGGGCTCACACTGTAAGCTCAAGCTGTACGTGAGAAACTGACGGCGATATGTGAGAACAGAGCACACTAAAACACTTTGTGAAGCTTCTATTCTACCCACTTGGCCTAGCCAAGAAAAAAAAAACAACACATTTTCTAGTGACAAAAATGGTCTTTCAGCAGTCAGTCATAGTAGGCAGGATACAGAGTTTATTCTCCTAAATGTGAACTCCTGTTATTTACATTTGCCTCACATGCAAAAAAAAAAAAAAAAAATAAAAAAAAAATGCTGTTCTTTGGGACATACACTACAGGCTACAACATATCCCACATTTCTGTTGATGGAGCTAACACAAAATTTGTAGGGAGAGAATCAGTCAGGAAAATCACAGAAAAGGAAATCTGTGTTAGTTGTAAAACTTCTCCTGAAAGTAGAGAGGATCAGTTCACTGGAGAGTGAGTGACTACACTGTGAATGTTATGACTGATTTTGAAAGATCATTCTGAAAAGACAAGTTCAGAAATATCTGAATAGATATGTCAAGGAGTGTGTTGTTATTGTTATTTATTTATTTGTTTGATTTGTGATATTTTTTCCAAATGTTCTCTGTTAGGTATTCAACACAAATTCATCTTTCAGAGTCAAATTCTGAAATTGTCTCTTAGCCAAAATTACCAGAGGTGCTAATGAATGCGTTCTGTGAATAAACTTAGCAAAGGAAATAGCTTTTTCAATATATGAAGTCAGAAAGGCATCAGTGCCACAGGCATAAGGAACTTCATGTCTCTTAAAGGAACTTGTCAAAGTCAATAGATTCAAGAGCCTGAAAATAACCCTTGCTCTCCTTTGTATGCGCAATGATTTCGTGAATGATTATGATTTAAATTTATGAAGTGACATGAGGAAAGCCTGTTCTCTTTACAGAAAATTAGAAAATCTCTTTAACAGGTTGACATTATCTAGTTTAAGCTTTCAATGCATGATAAGTTAATTTGTAATAAAACAGAGCATGTTCAACCAGATAAAGATGTGATGTTGATTAAAAAAAAAAAAAAAAAAAATAGATAAGGCCTGGCTACTAAAGTGAAATAGTTTAGCTCCAAGACAAAATAAGGCATAGGTGCTAGGGAGACATTCCTATTCCCAGGTCATATATTTAGGTCAGAAACTAATATTTATTAAAAATATATGAAAATTTTTTGTGAATATGGTTACACAAATTACCATTTGAGTAGAACCAGAAATTACTCTGAATACTTGTCCCTTACGGATAGAAATAGAAGTTTAAAAATATGATTCAATTAGAGTTGATATCAGCCGGAGTGTACTGGCTGCAAAGAGAACATCCCATTCCTTTTGATACTTTTGTTTCCCCAAGACTGAGAATTCTGAGATCTTCATTTTGTATGTTTTCACTTCGATTTGTAAAGTTTTGGTGCTCATAAATTTGCAAATACAGAATAAATCAAGCTGACTTTATTTTAGGTAATTTTTGAAATGTGACAGAAATATATCAGAAGATATTTTCTGCTTTAAGCTTCTGAAAGGAACTGTCATTTTCTTCCATATGGAATAAAAAGTCATTCACATGCCTATACATTCTGCTTACAAGCAATTTTTGTCATCACTGTTACGTGCCTTGCAGTGATTCAAAGCAGACCTAGTCCCTACTTAGTCAGGGTCTTCTTTTTTCATTTCCCTCCAACGTTCCCTGTCTTTTAGCGTTACCTGAACTCTCCACCAAGGTAAAAATGCAGGTGAAATATAGAACCCACTTTCCACTCATCAGAGGAGGTCCAGGAGTAGATTCTTGCATGGGATGGTGGAAATGACTATCGTAGCTGGAAGGAGTCCTTCCTTTCTTTGATATTCCAGAATTGTTGGCTTGTTCTCAGCATAGATAATGACAGAAAAGAAAGAAGCCCCAGAATTGGAATCTAGTGTCCCCAGTCTCAGGTCATTGACACCTGATTTCTGGCTGAACTCTAGGTTTCATACATGTTATCCATATGTCTGACGACATATGTACTATTGACATAGATAATTCCTTATTAAAAGCATTTTCACTGTGTCTTGTTCTCTACTCCCTCTTCCTGCATTTTAGTACAGATGGCAAGGGGAGACACAGCCAGAAATATAATTTTCCATGTTTCTGTAGCTACTCCACCACACAGAAGACAGCTGTCTTCTGAGAGTGAGGGGGAGGTGTGAGGTTCCCCCCACCTGTTTCTCATGACGCAATGATTGCATCCTCATCTGCAGAAGAGTGATCTGTTATATAGCTGAGTTTTTCTTATATGGGAGTGTGTCAAGAGCAGTCAACAAAGCCAGAGTAAGACTATAGAAGTATCAGAGCTAAGTAACTTTTCCTCAGGCATTTCCTGGTGCTACTACCAGATAAATCAGAAATTATGTGGGGACTGTAGTGATAGTCAAGGCTCAGGCCTGAAGTAACTCTCGCAGTTTAGGTGCATTTTAAGACTAGACATGTTCCCTACTTGTTTGAATTAACTGGGGTGAGCAGTAAATAACAGTGATATAGCTATATGCAAAGACTTCTAAAAGTGTCTCATTCCTGGAGAAAGAGTTGCCAACAGATTTTCAATGCTATTAATCTTGCTAGTGGTGATTAATTTACGTGGAGATCTTGATGCTCTTATATCTTTTTGTCCTTAGAATTTAAAATGTAGTGGCTTTGTTTGTTTGTGTGCGTGTGTCATAAAACCAGAGCTTAATAAACATCAAATGGACAGCAAAACATCATAGGAAACTTTATAGTAGTCAGTACTACATGATAAAAAACCTTTTGCTCAGGAGATGCAATTCAACCAAAGGAAAAAGTATGCAGATTTATGCAGATATTTAAAGAGAACCTGATATAAAAAAAAAATGTGGGGGTGTATCATTTTCAGAGGAATGGAAATGTCATTAAATTGTCTAGTAAAAAATACTAGTGATCTGAACTACAAACTGAAATATTCTCACACTTTTTTTGGACTCAGCATTGAGAAATTAATGAAGATAGAATAATATCCACCAGACCCAAAGAGTACAAATCAGACAAAGATGATGTGGCATCTTCTTCCAAATATCAGCTGTAGAGGCTGCTACAGTGTATAATCAATGGATATCAAGAAGCTACAATCACAAAATAAACAAGAGAGTTAGGCGAAGCGGACTATGATAACAAGAGAGAATAAACGGAAGGCTTACCCTTATGCTGGGCTCACCACAAAACACCAGAAGGAGGGATCTCCAGATGAGATCCTTCCCCCACTGGTAGCCAGCTCTTAAATAGGTCTAGGAGAGCTGGAGCCTGGCTCCACCCCTTCCGGCAGCACAGGTGAATTGCCTTCAGCTGTGCTGCTCTGGCTGACTCATTGCTTGCCTCAGGTGATCAATCAGAGGTTCAGGCTGTGACTCAGCAGTTCCCATACATACAGAAAATAAGCTTCCCTGTAAAACTTTCTGAATCTCCAAATGCTGATTGAAACCTTGGCCATATGGTTACTTAAAATAATCTATTTTTTAAAAAGGTGACAAGATATACCTCCTTTCTATGACTACAAAACCATGCCTAGGTGAGATATCTGGGCAACTGAAACATCAAAATAAAATAATAATGATAGTAATAATAAAATATGTATTTCTTAAAGAAAGAAGAATAATGAAGTAATATTATGAATAAGATAGTCCTGTGCAGTGGACATTATGCAATGAGAAGGTATCTGGTAAGATATAACTGAATTTACACCATTCTTTGAAAGACATTCCTAAATGTATGTAATTTCCATGTGTAACTAAAAAAGATAGTTAAATTTGAAGGAGATTTCTGATCACTGTGCTGTAATACCTATTGCAGCTCCTGTAGGAAGAACATACTCAAACCTCTTCTGGTGTTCTAGATAAAATCAACAGCTTTGCAGTACGTTTTAGCTCAAAATCCTATTAACAAACAAATAGCAGATTAGCACTACAGAAAAAATAAAAGCAGGAGCCCTAAAACCTGGGTTGGAGATGTTCTGGTATACTCTTCAAATCCCCAAGCTATTGTCCATCTACTCATCAGGATAGAAAACTCGCAGCTTTTTATGGCACAAGTGGCTTTTAAAAAATGATGCTCTCTTGGGTGTCTGAGTTAAAATCGATTTGAAAAGATTTCTTTCTTGCTTTTCTCACTGGAAGCTGAAAGCTGCCGGAGTTCTCACAAAAAGGAGTGCTAAGCAGTGCTTTGCTCCTGCTTAAATGTGGATATTTACTTAGTCCCCTGTTGTATTTCATTAACTTAAAAAAATACTGTGTCACTACAGCATTACAGTGTTTCAAAATCCTCTGGCTTTCTGTGCTTTAATCACAGCTGCACTTTGACTCATTTGCAGACTATGAAGGTTAAATATATGAAAGCCTGAGTGGAAACAGAAATAAATAATTTCTCCATAAAATTTTCTCAATAAAAAGATTTGACTGGATAGATATGTATAAGATATTTTCCAAGTGGTATAAGGAACATCCCTGTAATAGTTTATGTCAAAAAACTAATACTAAAATGAAAACTGACCTATATGAACACATATTGAAATGAAAAAAAGTAATCATTACTACATGACTTTTCATTAAAAGATATGGAAATGAAGACCTCTGTGATTATATCCCACCATATATGTAAAAACTAATGTATACCTGTGTATTCATAAAAGATATTTTATGAAAATCTGTCTTTGTTTCAT